>NC_079529.1:1150000-1427500 GCF_003711565.1 Takifugu flavidus
TTTCCCAGGCCTCATTGGAGGGGGAGAGAGCCTCTTTTGGGGCAGACACCGTCTCCTTAGGTGGACGCGGCCGTCGTCTCTCCATCATGAGCTCCTCCACCCGGGATGGGCTCCCCTTCCGTACAGCAGGCACCCCAACGACCCCGGTGCCTCTGCCACCTCCACCGCCCTCCTCTTCCTCCTCCGCCACAGCCCACCCGCCCCAACGCTCAGTGGGCTTCGCCTCGTCCCGCGCCGCCCTCGCCTCCACCTCTTCCACCGGGACCGGGGTGATGGTGGTGGCCACCGGCCTGGAGACCACAACCACCACAGCATGCAACACAACTGCTGCGGGGTCCCCGGAGATGGTGGGCCTGTCCGGACTAGGAGGGTTTGGCGTGGGCCTGGATGGAGAGGATTACAGCACCTCCAACCAGAGCACCTTCATCCAGAGACAGTTCGGGGCCATGCTTCAGCCCGGGGTCAACAAGTTCAGCCTGCGCATGTTTGGATCCCACAAGGCAGTCGCACAAGAGCAGGAAAGGCTCAAATCTGCAGGAGCGTGGATCATACATCCCTACAGCGACTTCAGGTGCGTAACACACACACACACGTACGCACACACACATCATTATTGTGATGAGACTGCATTTTCACAGCTTGCCCATTATTTAAATGCTAATCTTAAATCAAGTATATTCTTTATTCAGCGTGTCCCCACCATGACATTAGTGAGTTATGTCCCCATAAGATGAGCAATTCCTCCTCCCTCGCACGCACTCTCTCCACATTATTTATCTTGTCACGCACGTTGGCTGGGAAATAAATGCCACTTGTAGCTTATCAAAGACAAATAATATATAGAGTAGTGATTCAAAGAGAGGGGAGGGGAGGAGGAGAGGAGAAGAGAGGAGGAGTGATTCAAGGATGAAGGGAGATTTAAAGAAATTGCATCCACATTCTGCAGCCACCCCAGATGGGGAATGGCGGGAGACGAGCCACATGGGGGGGGCATAACATATTCTGCTTGGGGCAGGAGAAGAGCGCCGTGGGGTTTGGGGGTGTTTCAGGTGACAAGATCCTGACTGATCTGGTGAGCGAGGGGTGGTTGTTCATGTTGGGTGGTCTCTGCAGAGCGCACCCTGCTGGTGACTTGAGGAACTGTGACAAGTGAAAATTGCTCATGCCGAATGTCCCACTGACCCCGAGCTTGAACAAGAGGGTGCGTACACGCACCCTGGATGTGTGGAACATCCCTGGGCCCGCTGGCTAGTAACGGAGTGTGCAGGTGGACAGCAGCAGGGAGAGAATTAATTCTCCGGACTGTCACAGCAACAATGGATGGCTCGATCCCCAAGACTCCTGGCCCACTTTTGCATAATCAGTCACACAGTCTCCGTCTTCCTCTGTCCCGCTCACGTCCGCCGAACTGACGGCCGCTCACAAATAGCGTTGATGAGCCTGAGGCAGATCCAGCCCGTGGGGTCAGCGAGCAGGTGGGGTGGCAGATGGATGAAGAGGTGCGGCTGGATGAATGGCCCGTTGACTCTGGACCCAACCTGCGCTTTGCTGATAATCATTCGATTTATGTGGCCACGATGATAGATCTAATTAGGCAATTCAGACAATTGAAATTTGATCAATTATGCATGGCGTGCCTAAATTATGCAAGTCGAATGGTGATGCATTATTCACTTATCACTTCTCAGTTAAGCACCTGTATTCAGGAACGAGTGAGCGCCGGGACTGAGGGAAAGGAGCGAAGGAGAGATTACTCCTAAACCTTCTTTATGAGTTTTTGTCAGGGTGTTGACCTTGAGCTCAAGAGCCGACGTGAGTGTGCTAATATCCCTGCTCGTGTGTGTTCGGTCTTTGCCGAGAAGGCCGATAACCTCTCACAGTCTTCATCTAATTAAGAATCAAAATATTCTGCTGGAGGAATATACAAGTATGGAGAAAGAGAGAGGAGACTAAAGAGGTGGGATGAGTCTCTGACTGCTGGTTTATTATCTGACAGCAGCAGCAGAGGCTGTTTTGCATGTTGTGAGCGATGGATGAAGGTGGAAACTTTCTCAGCCGCTAAATACGGACGGGGACCCAATCAGCGGCTGCTCTGGAGACTCTTGGCCTCGATTACGGCAGCGTTTAGTCTGACAACAGCTGAGCAGGTGCACGGAGGTCAGGTCTCCTTCACCACCTGTTCGTATCCAAAATGGCACGCTGATGAGGAGAGGCGCGCTGATTGGATTTGCCATTCCTGCATGTGTGTGTGAGTGTGTGTGTGTGTGGTGTCTGTGTGACGCGACATGGCGTCGCATCCGTCCATGCTCGGACCTGAAACTTGGGCTTGTCGGAAATGTGCTCTGCTGACTCCGTAATGTCTGAAACAGATGTTCTCGTGTCTGGGTTTTTTTTTAGCTTATCGAGGCTGCTGCAGCTCAGCAGCGGCAGGGAAACCTAATAGACGGCGGCGTGTTCAGTGTCATTTCTGCTGCCCGGGAAGCAAAAAAGATTATCGCCGAGGTCAGATTGCACATTGAAACAAACAAATACCAACCCCCCCTTCATGTCTGCATGGGCAATCAAAGTCGTGGAATTTAGATGCCGTCCGCTCCAACATAATAAACTCAAAGCCAGTGTGTCCAGTTTCAGAGGTTGATTAAGGAGTCGGGAGTCCTGGATTGGTTCCTTTGTGGTGTAGAAACTGATGAATAATTGACTATTTTCAGGATTTAGTGACAGTTTAGACTCCGATATGGCACAGAGGACCAGTGTATATGTAATATCTTTATTTACAACACAGAAGGCTTTTCACATCCGTTATGCTCCTAATTATTAGGGTTTTGTTGTGCCAAACGAGTTTGTTCAGCCTGGATTTGGACAGTGCAATCACAATTATCAAAGCGTGTCCTCGAGGTTCGGGGTGTGTTTCCTGCCGCACGGCCGCAGCTCCAGAGTCCCATTCGCTGTTATTGCTGGCGATTATGAAGTGACAGATCAGCCAGCACCAGTGATAAAATCGGGGACGACTGTAAATGTGTGTGCAGCAGACTGATGAGTCACATTTAATCTCCCAGAGTCTAGCGGCGGCGTCACGCCATGAGGTTGTGTTACTGAATTAGCGCTCAACGGCCATCGACCACGGAGCTGCGAGGCCACTCCGTCGGACGGGGAGGGGGGGGAGAGGAGGTGTGACCACGACAGGGGTTAAGGTGATGAATAAAGGGATTAGGAGGAGGAAGACAGATAGATGACAGGAACCATCTTGAGATGATTGCATTGCCTCTTCTGTAACACTTCAATCACTTGCAGCATGCCAATGATACAGACGACTCCTCGCACTTTTATGGTGATACTGTGTCATTCAGCCATATCCTCCACATGAAATCCAGACTGATGAGGCCTCCTGAGGTTATTGATCATTTGTCTTCTGTTGCTCTCTCTCTCTGTCTTTCTGTCTCTCCCAGCACAATCCAATTCTAAAGTAAAGGATGTTTTATGCTGTCAGTGCATTCAAAAAGGATGAAATTATATAAAATTAGCCCTTTATTTGTGAAGCTCAGGGGCTCAGCTTTTGTATAAAGCACAGCAACTCTGAAATGCTACTATATATGTGAGACACCGTTCGAATCTCCACCCAATCCCAGTGGACTCTGAAGTTGTGTGTACTGTGTGTGTATGTACGTGTGGATTATGGGGTGGAATTATGGGTCGAAGTGATGGAACATTATTTACAACAAGCAGAAAGGGGCGTATTCTCTTATCGTTGAAGTAGTTTTTATTATTTCCGCTGGTGCCGGCGCCCCGACAGTATCACAATTTAACTGTAGCAGCAGTAATTTTGATTGATTGTATTACTAAAATCCTCAAAAGGTCGTTATTTTTAGATTGTTTTGATGATTAAACAACAGAGGACACTGCTGGGTGCTCGATGCTGTCCGTAGGTTCTACTGGGACCTGTTGATGCTGATGCTGATGATGGGGAACCTGATCATTCTGCCAGTGGGCATCACCTTCTTTAGAGATGAAAACACAGCTTCGTGGATCATCTTCAACGTGGTCTCGGACACCCTCTTCATGGTCGACCTGGTTCTCAACTTCAGGACCGGCATCATTAAGGAGGACAACACTGAGATCCTACTGGACCCCAGGTGCGCTGGAAGGTTTCTAAGCTTTGGAAACGAATCTGTGAATTGCGCAATCATCTGTCAACGCTCTGCCGCAGGGCGATCCGCCAGAAGTACCTGAAGACCTGGTTCCTCGTGGACTTTGTGTCATCCATCCCAGTTGACTACATCTTCCTGATGGTGGACAGTCTGGACTCTGAAGTCTACAGAACAGCCCGAGCGCTGCGCATTGTCCGCTTCACCAAAATCCTGAGCTTGCTTCGGCTGCTCCGCCTGTCTAGACTCATCCGCTACATCCACCAGTGGGAGGAGGTGAGAGGCAGAAACACCGTGCCATTTATTTTCAAAGGCTGGGAATAAAATCCTCTCCCTTCTTCCTCTCCTCCTCCTCAGATCTTCCATATGACCTATGACCTGGCCAGTGCCATGGTGAGGATAGTTAACCTGATTGGGATGATGCTGCTGCTGTGCCACTGGGATGGCTGCCTCCAGTTCCTGGTCCCCATGCTTCAGGACTTCCCTCCCGACTGCTGGGTCTCCAAGAACCTGATGGTGGTGAGTCTGACTTTTAATTTCATGGATGTTTTGAGAGGTTATCTTATCACGCAGAGGCTGGAAAAGGGACACAGTCCGTCCTATAAGCAGCACTATCTGGGCCTGTTTACACAGTGGACATAATTTTCATTTCAGATGAACCCAAACTGGGGATTTGGACCAGCTTGGCTTAAGTTATCTGTGTGTGGACAGTGTGAGGTTGTTGATCCACACTGTTTGCTTCTTATCTGTGGTAATTGGCTCATGCAGGGGAACCACCGTGTTGGAATAAAACTGTCATCATCATTAAAAAAAAAAGCCTTGGGACCTTTGTCATGTGAACGAGGCCCACGGCTATGAAGGCAGACGGGTGCACACGCTCGTACACAGCTTCAGGAAAAGCTGACTCATGCATCGGTTGCCCGGGTGACGGCTGCTAAGCAGTCAGATGCTGGGATTTTCCCCAGAGAAAGGCCCCCTCATCCGCTGGACCATTAATGTCTTTGTATAATTAGACTGAAACATAACGGAAGAGGAGGCCCCTCGCACGCTTTTCCACAGAGAGTCGGCTCTTTAGACCATTTCTTTAATAATGCACGATCGCCCTGATGTCGCTGCGCGCGCGCGTGTGTGTGTGTGTGTGTGTTGTGTGTGTGTGTGTGGCTTCTTCCATTCGGCAGCCCCTTTTCATGTGTGGGTTTTGACAGTTAAATTGTTCTGCTGTGTCATGTTATGATCTCAGCTGTTTGAAGTGGCGGCCCTGTGTCTCTCAGAGGGAAAACCTCGCCTAAAATGACGGAAATAAGACGCGTTCGACAGCGCGGCGCCATTTCTAACGCGTCGTTATCCCGTCCTGTCGCCTCCTCTGTCCGTCTCCCTCCCACAGAATGACACCTGGGGCGTGCAGTACTCCTATGCACTGTTCAAAGCCATGAGCCACATGTTGTGTATCGGTTACGGTGCCCAGGCTCCCGAGGGCATGACTGATGTGTGGCTCACCATGCTGAGCATGATCGTAGGCGCCACCTGCTACGCCATGTTCATCGGCCACGCCACTGCTCTCATCCAGTCGCTGGATTCCTCACGACGGCAGTACCAGGAAAAGGTGAACCCCCATGCTCTGTTTTTGGATGACGTTTCCCCACATCCGGGCTGGCGGTTCTGACCCGTGTGTTCCTGGGTTGATACAGTACAAGCAGGTGGAGCAGTATATGTCGTTCCACAAGCTGCCTGCAGACGTTCGGCAAAAGATCCACGAGTACTACGAGCACCGTTTCCAGGGGAAAATGTTCGATGAAGAGAACATCCTGGGAGAACTGAGCGAGCCACTCAAGGAGGTAGCGATTTCACCAGCACGCACGAACCGTGCACGTTCCGACAGTCTTCCCCACCTCCTTCCTTCCCTTTGCTCTTCGTCCAGGAAATCGTCAGCTTTAACTGCCGCAGCCTGGTGGCGAACATGCCCCTCTTCGCCAACGCCGATCCCAATTTCGTAACCGCCGTGCTGACGAAGCTTCGATTCGAAGTGTTCCAGCCTTCGGATTTCATCATCCGCGAGGGCACAGTTGGACGCAAGATGTACTTCATCCAGCACGGGCGAGTTAGCGTGCTGACCCGGGGCAACAAGGAAACCAAGCTGAGCGACGGGTCGTACTTCGGAGGTGAGAATCTGCTTCTATCGCCCTTAAAGTTGTGACAGCAGATGTTTCCAGGAGTTCTTTGATCCTATGTGCCACAGTATATACAAACACAGGCCGACTGAGTGATTTCCTCCTTTCGTCTGTCCTGCATGTAGAGATCTGTTTGCTGACCCGTGGACGCAGGACGGCCAGTGTCCGTGCAGACACGTATTGCCGTCTTTACTCGCTCAGCGTGGACAGCTTTAATGAGGTGCTGGAAGAACATCCGATGATGCGGCGTGCCTTTGAAACCGTTGCTGTTGACCGTTTGGATCGTATAGGTAACCTGTTACTTTCTTCAGACCTCTTCTTCTACGAGGTTACTTCATATTTATTCTCCACCACAGGAAGGAAGAATTCGATGCTCCTACGGAAGTCCTCCCAGGGTGGCTCTCTAGGGGGCAGCATGGGTCACGGAGGCCGGGGTGGAGGTCCGGGAAGTGGAGGGGGCCTTGCAGCGGGCAGCCTGGGCTCCTGTGACAGCATCCTGGTGCAGCAGATTGTCAAACATGACAGTATGCCCGCCATGCAGGACGCCATTGCAGCCGCTGCCGCAGGTAGGGGTGGGGTCACGGGAGGAAGCGGCACAGTGTCTCCCCGGCCACGTCCTGTCATCTGGGCGCCGCTGGTTCACGCCCCCCTACAGACTGCAGCCGCCACCAGTAATGTAGCCATAGCCCTGATGCACCAGCAGCAGCAACAGCAGCAGCAGTTTCAGCAGCTGCAGCAGCACAATGCACTGGGAGGGGCTTTCTTCCTGCCCTCCCCTCTTATTTCACCCTCACCCTCAGCCTCCTTCCCTCTGTCCCCCCCACGAGCTCCTGTGTTACAGCCTCTTCGCCCCTCTGTGAGCTCTCTAATTGGGATGATGGCAATGGGAGGGTTAGGGGGTCTCTCGCCCAGAGGGGCCTTCCCTGCATCTCCCTCAACTATGGGCCCACCTGGAGGGGTGACATCACCCCCTATAGCTAAAACTCCACCCATGCAGGCATGCTCTGTCCCACCTCCTGTCCAACAGGGAAGGACTCTTCATAACGCCCCCCGCCTACCTGCTGACCACTCAGCAGTGACAACTGGATCGCTGGGAGGGTCACCAAGTCCACCCTTCCACAAGATACCTACAACCCTCTCCACAGCTTCTGCGTCCCAACCAGAGGGCAACGTTCAAGTAACAGGTCAGCAGGGAGCAAAGGAAGCTCTGTTACGCGGAGGAAGCAGTTCTCAAGGTCTGCCGGCACTGGGTCGACTCACCAAAGAAGCCAGGCTGCTGTCCGCCTCGCAGCCCACGCTGCCTCACCGCTCCTGGGCCGGAGTACAGCCTCACCCACCTCTGCACCGCAAGGCGTCTGGCGGTAATTTGCTGGCAACTCCGTTCCTGGCAGGGCAGCTAGCCAGGGGGGGCAGTTCAGACATGCTGACCTCTAATCCTCCCACACAGCTAGTGACTAACACGCAGTTTAATGCACAAAGGTACACACCGGCTACAGTCCCTGTTCAGCCTGCGACCACGTACGCACAGTCTGGCCCTCACACCGGCTCCGTACCAACACCTGCACCTGCGCACATCTCTCCTGCTGCTCCGCTTTCATCTTCTCCCCCCCCAAAACAGACCCCGCTCTCCTCCTGTACCCCGTCACCATCACCGACCCGCTTGTCTCCCACACCAGGACCCTCGCAGCCACCTTGTCCCATACGAATCCCAATGCCCCCTCCGTGCTCTTCGCCACCCCCCTGCTCCACCCCTCCTTCCGCAGGAACTCACCCACTGTCGCTCTCATCAACCCCTCGTCCCAAACCGATGCCTACACCCTCCCCTCGCTCTTCTTCGCCCTCTCCCTCCTCCACTCCCCCTCCGACTTCTGTCCCTACGCCAATCCTGCTACTTCAAACTTCTGGGCAAAAGTCGCCTCTTACCACCTCCTCTCCCCCTTCCTCACTCCTCACCTCTTCTCAAATGCACCCACAAAGCCCCAGAGCCAAATCATCTAACACACCACCTTCTCTGTCCCCATTTTCTGCCCCCAGTCTTCCACTAACCACAACCCCCTCCCCCACACCCACTCAGACAACACGCACTTGCACTCCCACTCCCTCCCAACCACCCACGTTCACAGCCATCACTCCAACTCTCACCTCTTCATCTTCCCCTTCTCCCGTCCCCGTTGCGTCTGTCTCACCCCAAAGTAAAGCTCAGAACCCGCCCCCTTGTGTCCACCCGTCTGCCTTGGTCTCAGCCAGGACCCCCACCTCAGGCCAGATCCCAAAGCCGGCCTCTTCTCTAACTTCAACACCAACGTCAGCTTCATCCCCCACACCCACCAGCACTAGCTCTCCAACTAAAGTCACTTTTTCAGTTCACCCTGTAAAGCAAGTCTCCCCAGTTCTCATACCTGCCCCCATTCCAGCCTGCAGTCCTTCCACCAAAACCTTACCAGCGGCGACCCCATCCCCAACAAGTTGCACAAAGCCGAGTTCCACAACCCCGCCCTCTCTAAATCCCACCTCTCCCTCCGCCTCCACCCCCACTTTCGGTACCCAGTCTTCCTCTGTTCCTCCCTTGGATCCAATCCCAACCAGCCCACCAAGACCCAACACACCCTCCGCAGCTGCCCAGACCTCTCAGGCACCCACCCCTGCATCCACCCCCGGTAACACCGCCTCCCCTAAAGGTGGTAAAAAGGACCCCCAACTGCCGCTCACCAGAAAAGACTCTGAGGGACTAAGACACAAACTGCCTGCCAACATGTAAGACGGGAAATGAAGAGGACGTTTAAGCGTGGAGGCCACTTCTGATTAGCAGAGCCATGGATGATGTGTGCAGGACCATCCGGCGTGGACATCTAGTGTGCATTTATTCTCGTACGTGAATGTCTTAGAACATCAGGTGTTCGTGTGACTCTTAACCAAGCCATCGATCAAGGGGATCCGTGGGTACGTGAGTGTTTGGTGCAACGATAGAGTGTAATGGAACATCCAAATGTACACGTGCATATCTGTGTTAGTGATTGTTGGAGCAAGCAGGGGAGCCGAAGTGGAAGCTGCAGGATGAGTTGGAAGCAATAGCTCAAGGGGGCGAAAACAGGAAGTACGAATCATCTTCATTTTTTTAAGGATTGAAAACAGCAATATGTGAAACCCCCTCGTGTTTGGGACTGTGACCATATTAGTGCTGATACGCTGGTTGGTTTTACATGCAGACACGTGTCCAGCTCCGTCTCCCTCTTGCCTCCCATTTTGCACCAAAGTGTAATATTTTCTCATCAGAATAACCATAATTATAATAATGAGGTAGAGTTTTAAAATCACTGTACTGAATTGAATCTGAATATTTAGCAACAGGCTACTTGTAGTTTTGTTGTCCCAGGTGTGTGGTGTTTAGTTTCGGAATCAAGTCGACACTTTTAATCCTACACGTTCACTCCGGTTTCTGTGAATTGTGTTTTTTTTGTGTGTGACGCACTATAATCCTCTGCTGTGCTCTGTAGCTGAATTTTGTTCCATCTGGTTCCCCGTACTGTAAATATGTGCCTCTCTGTGGGTCTGTTGTGCGCTCCCTCGCTGCTCAGTCTCTTTAGTCTTTTCATGCCTCGCCTGTATCGCCACCTTTCATCTGATTTCACACCTCTGGTTGTGAACGCTTTTAACCGTCTCTCTCTCTCTCCTTCTCTGTCTCTCTCTCTTTCGCTCTCTCTACCAGGCACTTTGCTGTTCACTGTCATCGGCCTCGTGTTTTATTTTCCTCCCCCCCGTCCCTCCTAAAACACCGTTTCTGCACAATTTCCAGTGATGTTTGATGTTTTGTGTTGGTAGCAACAAGGCATATTTGTCTTAACCCCTAATACCATGTTGCCTAGTCTATATATTAAAGGACCAAATGTTTTATTTTTATTTAACACAGCTTTAGCTTTTGAAAAGAAAAATGGGACATTACATTTGGTATGGAAGGCAGAGCTAATAACACTGATGGTGACGATAATGATGATGATGATGATGATGATGATGATGATGGTGGTGTATATCTGGAGAATAAAGGGGATTTACATCATGTCAGCGGAAGCATGAGCTCATTTGAGTTTCTGTCCAATGAAGCTGTATTCAGTAAACGCTAACATGCAGAACCATGATCTCAATGATAAAGGTTTAGCATATATGATTTTTAATAAGCAGAAATATCCTATGCAAATTCAATTGCCAGTCATATCATATTTTCGCCATGAGATGTCGCTAAACTTCAACAAATAATAATTATTGTTGTTAATTCAGAAAACCGGGAGGGAGCAGCTTCTCGACCAACGTGCATCTTTTCCCCCCAAACAGCATCCACCTATAGCGGAGGAGACATCCATGGTGAACAGATCCTGAGGTGATTTGGGGTTAATCATCAGCCTCGTTTTCCCATTTCATGCTAAAATGTATGGTATTACTAAGTTTTCCTGGACAAACATCTGAAGACAGCTCAAAACAGAGTTTAATGACAACTTTAATGAAAGATGACGCTGGTTCTCAAAACTCATTCATTCCCTCTTTATTTGAGCAGTGACCGCTAGGTGGCGCCAACGGCCCCGGAATGAAAAACGAAAGACGAGTTCTTGAGTGGAGGTGCGTGAGGGTGCGTGTCTGGATCATGACATAATTCAACATTCAAGCCAGGGGGACAACTGGTTCATGTTTGTTTACTATAATAAGACAAGAATCACCTTTTAGATTCATTTATTCAGTGGAGAAGAGCAGTGAGAATTTAGAAGGGGGGGTGGGGGGGTTATGCATATATGAAAAGTATGCATAACCCCCCCCCAACACACACACATACACACACACACAAACGACATCACGTGGACAGCATAGAACATATTTAACTGATGCCTTTTGACGGCAGCACGTGGTGCAAAAAGGTGCAAAAAAAAAAGAATCCAGAAGCTCTTAAAGGTCAAATGTCACCACAAGCCAAGAACAAGTTATGTCAGATGGAACATTTGCATGAAAGATGACGTTTCAGGATATTTGCAGCAAAAAACAAAAACAAAAAAAAGCACAATTCCAATGTTGCTTGCAGAACTGTTGTGCTGGCTGATCACTTGAGAGTGGATCCGATGCTGCTCGTGCCCACTTGAATGGGGCAGCATCCGGATCTTCCTGTATTCAGCTCTGAAAACAAACCCGTTCATAAATGAGGGGTATTATTCAGAACATTCAGTGCAACCTTTGTCCCAGAAGCCTTCAATAAACGGTGCATTCCACCACAGTGAGGGTCAAAGATGTGACCCTCCTTGGGCCACTGATCTCCACATTTGGGGCGCAACTCGGCTCCGGGGCTCAGATTCTATTCTTTTCCGACTAGTAGCACAACCGCACAGTAAGCAGAGATTTAAGGTTAGGAAGGTGGTAAAGGGTGGGCTGCCTGCTCACCGCAAACATTATATATAGACTTCCTGCACCCTCACTTCTAAACCCACCACACACGCACACACACACAGACACACACCAGGAGCGCTCAACAGGCGAGGTAATTCCCATAACCACTTCAAACAGGATGATGTGTAAGTGCTCAGCGCCGGGTCGTTTGCAGTGAAACGAGGCTTCTGTTCTGCTGGCAACAGAAATATCATTTTCACTCTGGAAAAAAGAGCTCATAAACAGGCTTCTGTGCTTTGCAACTTCAGCTGACTGCACTGTTTCCACCGATTGTTGCGAGTCCCCTCAGCTTTCATGTGACACCGCCTCTGCCGGGGTTTCATGTGGGCCGTCAGCCTGTCATAAGGTTCCGCCTTTACGCGTCCACAGGCCTCGGTCCGGACACCTGAGCCCGGGCTGGGGAGTGTGGTCGAGTCCCGGGGTGGCCTCGACATGCGTTTGCGTTTAACAGGTATAAGCAATAAGCTCATAGCCTTCAATCCGCTTTCCTTGCCCGCTGCGCTCGACCCACCTATGCCCAGAGCGGAGAGGAGGAGGAGGAGGAGGAGGACGAGGAGGAGGAGGAGGAGGAGGAGGAGGAGCGGGGTCTTCAAACCTGCCCACCTCCTTCTCTCCACCCACCGGCACCGGCACCGCGACGGACACCGCCGCTGGCCTATCGCACCACGGACGGGACCCCCCCTCCCCCCCTCCCCCCCTCCTGCGTCCTGCCCACCCCGGCGGTCTCTTCTCCAGCTCTGCCAGAGCCAATCCGCGGCTGGGCGTAAGTAGGGCAAGCCGCTTCCTGGTTGTCAGTAAAGACGGCGGAGGGAGTCGGAGTGGGGCCAACAGAGGTAGCAGCCTTTGGGGGGGGTCAGAGCCGCCCAGAGGACCGGCGCAGCGCGCAGAGACGATCAGCATCAGTAACGCGCAGACGTGTGAATAAAAACACGTGTCGAGGACGCGACGGGTGGAGAGCGCGGACCACCAGAAGCGCCCACTGAAGGAGGAAGGAAAAGTGGCAGAAGTAGGCAGGGTGGGACTAAATAATCCAGGAAGTGCGGGAGCCGAGCAGGCAGGTGGGACGCAACGAGTCTGAACAGGTGACGCACGGGCTCTCAGGTAGGTGCCTCACCTGCTCGCTGTTCATTTGGCTGAAAACTGCAACTCTTCTGGCTGTTGGGTGTTAATTTGCCGCAATGTGCGCGTTTGCGTCCCGCTGCCCTCCTCTGTGCCTCTGATCGGGGTCACAGGAGGACAATCCACGTCACGGGTGTTCGGTAACTCCCGGCGACATTCATCCCCCACCTTTAGAACGCCATCGAAGGGGCGCGTTTTTCGGCTTTTCGGCCCTCCCGCGCGCACGTACGGTGCGCGGGGCTGTTTTAGTTGGCGGCGCAGGTGCAGCGCGGTGTTGTGCGTGTCTGTGCGCAGCGGCCAGGTGAGGAGACGGAGCGGGGTCGCCGGGTACGTTTGTGGAGACTGCGCTGCTAATTATAGCCGAGAGCACCAGCTGACATCCAAAACCTAACCTGCTCTCACGCACATCACCTGCCTCTCTGCTGTTAAGGGCCGCGCACGGGCCGAAATCAGTCGGATTTAGCCCAGAACACCCAAATGATTCCCTTCAGTGGTCTGTTAATCATCATCATCATCACCACCGCCATCCTCCACATGACCAACCAGTGTTTTGAGTTAATCCGTCCCTCTCCTGTGCGGGAATAGGCTGTAATGTTAGGTTAAGGCTTATGTCTACCTCAGGGGTGGGGAGGGCGTTTATGCCAGTGGGCTTTTGTGTGTGTGTCATTACAGAGGTAGATGAGTTGCTGACTCGCCCCTCGGATAGACCGGCCTAACAAGCTCAACTGGCTTGGGTTTGGTTTCCCAACCTTGGGCACAGTCTGTTTGGTTAAATCCTCCGACATCCATGCAGGTAGTTAATGCCCTGTGCCCTCCAGGCTCAGGTGTTGTCACACTTATTTTCCTCCCCTCACCTCTGTCTCCTGGGGGGCGGCGGTTTGTCGTCGGGCCCCGTTATGCCATTTAAAAGTAGACGAGAGGGGAAATGTTTTTTCTTTGTGGCTGCCCCCCCCCCGTGAGCCGGCCAGTGAGTGGATGTTTGCTCCCCACCCATGGCCGAGCCATCAGGCCTTTAAAATGCGATCTTAATGTCAGCTCTGTTTCTCCAACTTTGTCTGCAACATAATGAGACATCTGTGCCTCATCCCTCGCTTCAGCTGTCCTGACGTGACCTCCTCCACCGAGCTCTGCTGTCCCCGGGCCCTTTTTCTCTCTTTCTCTCATGAACGTATGTTTGTCAGCCTCGCGCTGCCCTCGAACGCACCGCGCCGCCTCTGGTCTAGATTCACAAAACGGCTCTCGGCCTCCGTATAGCGGCGTCTAATCACACACATCTTCGACGGTATCTGTGTGCGTCCGCTTTCCCAACCCACAATGACTGTTGGAGAACTCCTTTTCTGAAGAAATCAAAGCAGGAAGCAGACAGTTTCTATCTTTCGGAAGCCCCACTCCACCCTGCCTCACATCTGGTGCGTCATGTGAGAACCTGTGGCTGCGTGTTCGTCTGGCCAAGCTAACCTGTCCAATTACAACAGCCGCAAATCCCGATTTCAGTCTTTTTAAAAAAAAAAAAAGAAAAAAAAAAGTGATTCCTCAGTTCTCCGTCTCTCCCCCCTCCCCAGGTTTATGATCTCTGCTGAACCACAAGAAGAAGGCAGCAGGAAAGAACATAGGATCTCATCGTCTCCTGGGTTTATGGACTGGAGGTACCAATCGAGTCTTTACACATATAGCTGGTGCATATTAATGATTTCCAAGATGACACAGTCCAACTCGGAAAATAGTAAATCTTTATTGGTAGCGCCGTATCTCTAAGAGGGAGGATGTTTTATCGTATTTTACTGTCTCAACTGTTTGGCAATATTCTACATGGGAAAGTTCCAGCAGCAAGATGTAGAATTTGTCAATGCTGATCTTACACAAATGGCAGAATTACTGTTTGAGAACGTGTTGCCTTCTTCTAAGGCAGCAGTGTTGGGGTTGGGGGAGCAGTTCCATGGAGAGCTGAAGGTGCAGCTGCCCGGTGGTTGAATTCATCCACAGTTCAAGTGACCGCTCGTAATTCTGTCATGGAAATATTGGGAGAATCGTGTTTCCCACAGCAGAAGTGGCAGGATTTCTCTTCCCAATGCAACAGTCGACCAGTACGGTGATCGAAAGAGGCCTTTTTAGTCAGGTGTGGCTGCACGGGAGCAGATGTGAGCACGTTCCTGTGCATCTGTCTGCTTTGTTGTCCTTTGAGACCTGGTCTTGGGGGGGCACCAGTGTTTGGTCTCCGGTGGTGCTGCTGTGATGGTTTACCCCCCCCGAAGTGGAACCTACATTGGTCCACCTAAATCATTCCTGGGCTGAATGGTTCTAGGAACGGCGCCGCGAAGAGCCGTAGCGATAGAGGACTGTTAAACAAATAGAGTGGGGGGGTATCCAAATAAAGGCTTAATCAGATGCTCAGCAAGGTCACGGTCCAGCTGGCAGACGCTGCTCAGCGCCTTCAAAACCAGAGGTGGAAAAAAGTTTCACTGGGGAAGAACTTCAGAGGTGAGACAGCTAACACGGTGGGGGGTGGGGGGGGGTGGGGGGTCAGCATGGTCAGCAGGAGGAGGTGGTCCAGATGGAGCAAAGCTAGGGGAGCACCTTCAGCCAGGAGGAGGAGGAGGACGAGGAGCAGGACTAACAGGAGGGAAAGGGACACCAAAGCAAAGCTGAAAAGAAGCAGTGAGATGAGAACAAAGGGAGATGAAAGAGAACAAAGGAGCCGAAGGAGGAAGTGAAGGAGCCGCGAGGATGCTGGAGGAAAACGGTTCCTCCGTCCTCGTCCAGCTCAGGAACCCGTAACTGACATGCAAATAAAGCCTTTATCGTCCAGTCGGCTCCTCGAGCTGCACCCTGAAACAGAAAGGCTGAAGCACGTCGGAATCAGAGTCGCCCTCGACGTAAATCGGTACTTTTTACCGTACGAGTGGGTGTGTGTGGGGGGGGGACACACACTGTGACTGTTCACATGCCTTTGCTGAAGTGCGACCTGTGACTGCCGTGTGTCCGATCGCAGGGAAGTGAACTCGAGTGTTCGGGTCAGGCGAAGAAACCAAACATGCAGCACCAGCACACACACACACACACACACACACACCCCACCCCCACCCCCGCACACACGCGCGTGGTCATGGATGCACGCAGTTCCCAGAAATGTCTGAATAAGGTCAGGCGAGCCACATAAATTCCCCCTTTTCTCTCAGACACGGGTCTTTCAGTTTCATGCAAACCGAGGCTGTGGGAGGACGGTGGGGAGAAAAACAACGTAAGAGAGGACGAGTGGGACATGAAAGAGCTCGAGGTTGCCGCCGTTTTGCTGCTATTTAAAGACCTTTCGGTTCATTTCTTCAAGAGAATTCACATGGGCACAAGTGTCTGCGCCTGATTCACGGGTGTGTAGCCTCGTACCAACGCCACGTTTGCGACATATGTGACAGTTTGGAGAAATACTGAGTCGGTGGTGGCTACACGGCAGCTGTAATCCAGCTTACTGTTGAGTCTTACCCCCACTCAGATCTCTGTCAATAGAGGAAGTTCTTTATCTGCCATTTCCTCTTTTCAGTCATGAGTTTCTGTACCATTTGACAGGCCTCCCTCACTCTCGACCACCAGCCACGCAACCCACGCCGGCCCGTTTCAGCCAATCGGCGGCTGGCCGTGAGGCGGCGTCGTCGTCTTCTTGTAAGGAGTCAGAAGATAGAGGGGAAACCAGCCCAAGCATGAGAAAAGAAAAAAAAAAAAAAGGCTGGAGGAGCGATCGTGATTCAGCTCTTCTAGTAACAGTGTGATTATTTCGATAGACAATGAGAGGGCGGTTATTATAAATCGGTGCGTGAGACAACACTTCAGGGAAAGTGAGAATAAACACCCAAACACGAGCGGCACGGGTGCTGAGTCTGACCCCTTCGCCGTACGATGGGCGGTAAAAACGGGGCCTCGCTTTCCGACGAAGCCTTTTTCCTCCTGGAAAAAACCTCCGTTTGTACAAATGCCCGAAAAAAAAAGCAGCGGCGATTCTATTCAAATTGACGTTTGAGGACCGTGGCCGGCGTGTGGTGAGTGTGTTGATGTTGCATCAACATTTTGTTTGTTTAATTTCTCTTCCGCCCGTCTCATCGGCGTTATTGGTCGACCATCTGCCTTAAAACAGGAAGAGGAAACTGATCATGATCGGTTGGTTTTGCAACATTGTTTTTCGTGTGTGTGTGTGTGTGTGTGTGTGTGTGTGTGTGTGTGTGTGTGTGTGTGTGTGTGTGTGTGTGTGTGTGTGTGTGTGTGTGTGTGTGTGTGTGTGTGCATCCAGGGTTTTTTGCAAGTCCTTGCCCTGAAGTAGGAGGTCATTTAGAGGGAGAGAAGCCGTTTCTGAGACCCTCCCAGTGATGTGGCAACTTGGTTTAGACACACAAACATGAAGTCACACTTAATTTGGGTAAAAACTAATCCCGCACATCTGTTTTTGTCTCCTTCATCACACGTTTTTATATATCTATATTTTAGCTAATTCAATTGCTTCTTTTAATAGTTCGGTCTATTTAAGAAAGTTTTTCCTGGAGGGACTTGATGCTCTTTTTCAATATTACATTTAATGAAGTTCTTCAGGTTTCAGCGTTGGAAACATCTGGCTCGAGCGTCTTTAGTGCTTTTACATTTGTGTGAATTAGGAAGCAGTTTATCCTTTAAACAACCTGTAAGTTTAGTTGCTCAGGAAATAAAAAAACAAAGCAAACTTGTAATTTATGTCAGGTTTAGATCCAAGAGTTGAAAAGTTTTAGACTAAATTCACAGCTTCCCAGGATGGAAATCTTTACATTTTGGAGAAATAAAAGCTTGCAAATGACGCAAGAAACCAAATTTGGGCTGGTGTGGGATTGTTAAAGGAAGCAAAAACGTCTGCAGTTTGCAAGGCTGGACGGATTGTGCACGTTGTGCGTCACGTCTCTGCGTTCAGTTATTAATTTAAATGACTGTAAATGCTCTTCAAAGTGGGGAGTTCATCGCTATTTGAACGTTGTTTTCCAAAACTGCAAGCTTTATTTCCTCGTTTAGAATAAGAGAATAACGGTTTCTCTCATTTAATCTTTAGTTTCAGGATGGATTCCTTTTATGTGATGACGTTAACGATGATTTTGCAGACAAGGAACAGTGATTAAATTTCTAAATTTATTAAAATGTTTTTATTTAATTAGTTCTTGCTCTGACTGTTATAAACGGTAATAATCTGTTTTAAATGGTAATAATCTGTTATAAACGGTAACAATCTGTTATAAACGGTAATAATCTGACTGTTAGAAACAGGAGAGTCTTGATCGCTAATAACATCTTTAAGAAGTGGGATCGATGCCCAATTGGACAATTGTTGCCCGTTTTTCTGTCAACTTCGCCACCGTTTCGTTGCTTCAATCCAGGTTTTTTTTTCTTCTGCTTGTGTTTGTTCACGAGTCGTCGCTCTCAGAGGAAACGTCCCACGACTCCGTCAGCACGTACGAGCGCGGCTGGTGCAGCAGCGCCATCAACCCGCCCGGCCGCGACCCCCCCGCCATTGTGATCCTGCATTTCTTGACTCTGCGTCTCTGGAACGTGTGGGGGGGCATTGGCCTCCCCTCTCAGTGGGGGGGTTAAACTCCTCTTTAGCAATGCTAATGGCAGAAGCAGCTGCTAGCGCACCGCTCCCCACATCTGCACACGCCCCCACACAAACACCTGCGAGGACTCTTTGCTACTTCCTGTAGCTGCGTGCATGTTCTCCTTTGCTCGATCGCACCATTTCCACCCATCCTATTATGACTGCTCCTCTCCCCTCTCTTCGTCTGCCCCCCCCCCTTCCTCCCTCCCGGTAACTCAACGCGATCTACTCCTGTTTCACGTCAGATTGTTTGAGGCCGGGACTAGATTTTCCTGTCTCTGCCTCCCCTCTTCTGCTTTATCTCTCATATCTCGACACCCACTCCTCATCCACTCACTCTCATGTGCCTCGCCTCCCCCATAACCTCACTCCTCCTGTGTGATTTCTAAGAACATGTGTGTTTTTAGAAAACGAACACCTCCCTCGTGCCCTTTGTTGTTTCTCGCACCTTTTTTCCCCTTTCCAACCTCACATTGATTTCTTTTCCTGCTCCTGCTGCTCGCGCTTCCTCTCTCAGGGGCCACTTTTAGTAAAAAAGACAAATAATCATTTAAAGGCTTGATTCCTCCGTAACATCGGGTCGTGGGAAGTTTCCAAGAAAAAATAAGAATCGCTTATACATCCATCCCTCTAGGAAAAAATATGTATTAATGGAAGAAAAATCCAGATCAGGCTAAAATCTGATATCATAGTTGTATTTGGTGATGAAATGTGACGCTGTCTGCTCCTCATTCTGCAACTGGGACATAAATCTTCTCTTAAATTTGCAAGTTTAGGCATCCAGAATCGGGAATACTGGGATATCCGCCTGCAGTGAAACGTGTGTTTCCGTCAGGTCAGAAGTTGGCGCTCGGCGGAGCGTTTTTTTTTTCTCCCTGCACACCCAAATGTCTTGTCCCATGTGCTGATAAGCTGATAATCCTCCAGCAGAGTCACTTTGGTGCGCGGCTCTGGCATGCAAACCGGCTGCTGCACAGTGGAGTGTTTGTGGTGTGGCTGGGCGAGGGGATAAGGGCCTCCGCTCTGCCAGCCCAATGAATAATGCAGCGTCTTCTCAGCCCTGTGTGTGTGTGTGTGTGTGTGTGTTGTGTGTGTGTGTGTGTGTGTGCGTGTGTATGTGTGTGTGCAGGCCCAACAAGCACACACACCTAACAGTAAAGATGCCGGAGGGCTCGGTTGTCCTTGTGCGTATGTAAAAAAAAGTGTGTTTGTGTCTTCGGATCACGTCGGGGTACCGAGGCTCTAATTACCACCTGCAGCCTCGTGCCCCGACTGGCAAATTCAAATGGCGATTCAAATTCTCCCCAGTTGCGCCTGTTTGTTGTATCGCCTGGTGGGATGCAAATGTCCCGTCCCGAGGGGGGAACCTGCAGGCCCGGCGCCTGCGTCGTCGCCTCCGAGCTGACACGGGTTCTGTCGGAGCGCCGCTGTGTGTTTTAAACCCAGTTCTGAACATTTCTGGGTAGGATCTGCTGTGTGTGTGTGTGTGTGTGTGGTGTGTGTGTGTGTGTGTGTGTGTGTGTGTGTGTGTGTGTGTGTGTGTGTGTGTGTGTGTGTGTGTGTGTGTGTGTGAGATTTCTCCTCATCCCCCCCGTTTCCTCCTCCCTTCCTCTTCAGAAAAGGTGTCCCAGCAACACACTCCCGTCAGTACCCAAAAATAAGCGCTGAAACGGGCTTGAATTTTCAAACCTGTGAGAGAGAAGAACATGGTGGCAGGAGGACGAGGGTGTGATGGAGAAACGGTACGAGCTTCCGCCTTACTTTTGTTGATTCTTGAGCACAGTTGTAGCTTTGCGTCATCGTTTGTCTAATTTTAGTTGGAACATCCAAATTTCAGACTTGTCTGAATGAATGCGTGCGTGTGTGTGTGTGTGCTGGGGGTTGTTCTATATCTGTGAGCCTCTAACCACTTAAAACTGAAATACGGAGTGTTTAGCTGCAAACCTTTTCCTCCCACAAATGACAAATTTGACAGTATCATTTTTATATTTACATGTCAGGTGACTCAAAAACAACGCTCGGTGTCTTCGATGGCACGTATTTAGTAACGCAGCTCGGAACTACATGTCGGATTGTCACATTACAACACACACACGGGCGCACAGTCACGCCTTTACACTCTGGAAAACATCTGACATCAGAATTTAGAAAAGCGTTTCTCCCCCTCGGCCGTGTAAAGTCATATTTTCCCCCTCGATGCCGGAGTCTGATATAATTGAGGTGGACTGGGAAAACTTGCGGCCTTTAATGGAAAATAAGAGCCATAAAGAGTGAAGAGAGGGGAAAACAAGAGTCCTGCACGCAGTCATGGCTCCAGCTTTGAGTCTGTGCAGATGGAGTCCACAAACGCGTCCGCTGGACAGTCCCTTCATATAGAAAAACTGGCGCGTGTGCACGTTTCAACGGTCTCCATGAGCCGTGTGGCTCCCCTCCAAACTATTAAATGTACTTGAACCCAGCAGAAAAGTCGTGGCTGTGAGCTGTAACGATGGCTGTATGTTTCCTAAAGAAGAAGAATCCCGAAAGCTTCGGCGTTAGGGTTAGGGTTAGCTTAAGCGTTCAGTCGTTAGCGTTGTTGTCTTAAAGTTCGATTTCTTGTCAAGAGGAAAAGGGTACACATAACGAAAGTGAGGGATGAGGAAACGGTAACGCTGCAGAGGAGTTGAATTGACGAGAGGTGGGAGGAGAGACCAAAAACAGGAGCAAAAAAAAAAAAAGGTTGTTTACAACAAGTGTGGCCTTACAGGCTTAAAGGCAAAATGAAGACGCTTGAAATCGTGTTGGACGCTCGTACCTGAACACAACATCAACTTTAGTGTGTTTGTGGTATCGGCCTGTTGCTTGTTACAGTAATTACAGAGTGTTGCAAGATTCAGCAACTCACAACGTCGTGTCCTTGGTTAGCAGCAAAACAAGGTGATGGGGAAGGGGGGGGGTACATGCTGTCTAGTGTGTGTGTGTGTGTGTGTGTGTGTGTGTGTGTGTGAGAATGACTCACAGACAAAACAGAAAAGTTGATAGGAAGTGTTGAAAATTCTTCATGAGCTCATTATTTTCCGAAAAAGTCTCCGTTAATAGCTGTACGGCTAAGATAAGATTGAAAAACCAGCCGCCCGTCACACTTTTATGGTTTTTCTGCTCCGGAAATTTAACCCGTTGCTGTTCGCTCCTCCTCGGAAACGTCCTCCGCGCCTGGCTGCTCGGGCCTTCTTTTCTGGGGTTCTGGGGTCGGACATTCACATTAATGGAGGCAAACAGACTCTTGTGCGTGTCCAAGTTTTATTTATTTACACATAATCCTAATCTGTGCTCAGAACAGCGCTAAAAGGGCTGTTTTCTGAATAAATCTCATCTCCATGATTGAATCTGTGCCTGCCAAAGGTGTGTAAACTGCCCTAAAGGTGACTTTGAGTTGGGGTCGAGTGTCCAAGTGAAGTCGCCTCGCGTCATTTCCAAAAACAATTAGTCGCGTTCAGTCTGAAAATGTCGGAAAGGGAGACGGTGTGACTGCGTGAAATGTTCAGACACGTGCCCCCTCGACTTCCTCCTGCGGCTACATACAACTTTGGCACATTCACCCCAACCTGAGCGCTGAAAAACGCAGCATAAAAAGCAGCAACACCGACGTGCGGCTGAGGTTTGTTGGGTCGCGACTGTTAGGCAGCTCTTTGTTTGTCGTATTCCGCGTTACCTCTCATTCTGTCCCTACCCAAATGTATGTTTTTACACTTTTATGACTCATAACGCCAATATGATCGCTAATGTGCTCAATTTAGACCAGCGCGTATTCCTCCGCTGCTTTGCTTGGATGCGGCTCTTCTTCCTGCCCGGGTCGCGTGAACTTGTGCTCGGCAAGACGCAACGGCCGTTTCTGAAGGAGGAGACGCTGTTTATCGGAAAAGTGCTCGGAAAATGGACCGGCGGGGGGGCGCGTAGGCGATGTTGGGGGGGGGGGGGGAGGGTTATGTTAGAATCTGCCTCCGTCAGTCGTGTAGCTTTTTTTGGTACGACAGGAAGGAGCGAGCGACTTCACGAGCGAAAGAGGTAGACATCCCCGAGGATGAACGCCGACTTGTGACGGCGAGATCGGACTCTTAAGTGGTGCATTTACGGGCCGCGGGAAATAAACGGCACTGGTTTTTCAGGCTCGAGGTCGAGAGAAGAGCCGAAGATGGACGGCGGCACGCGCACGCTGCCTCGCCTCCGGCTGACGGTGCCGGTGCCCATGAAGACGGGGAAGGTACGCTCACGCCAGTCTTTCGAGCACATCAGCAGACCAGAATTTCGGGGGGGGGGGGGGTTCTGAAGTGTTTTCGGGTGAGAGGGACCAGATATGAGGCGGTTTAGGCGGGCGGCTAATCTGGGGGGGGATTTCTGAAGTTGGTTGTGCTCCAGCCTTTCTGGTGGAAACTGTTCAGATAGGTTTCGTTGCATAAATCAATAAACGGCGAGGGGGAAAAAAAACACGCAGGTTGGCATACAGCAGTGTGTGTGTGTGTGTGTGTGTGTGTTTAACAGGGTGTGTTTTAGAGCAGGTTAGTCAGGTGGATGGAGATGAGCCCTCTGGGCACCGTCTGCCTGCTCTCATTGGAAGACCAGGTGGCTGCCAGTTTCTACGGGAGGGAGATGGAGGGCAGGCAGGGTGATTCTGGAGCGCCGATTGTTTGTGGAAAATCTGGTCTGTGCGGGTGTGTCGGGGCGGGACGAGGTGTGAGCTCAGGTCACCGCAGCAGCAAAGGTGTCTCCTCCCTTTTGAAGCGGATGGTTAACCTGGCGACCTCCGACGGTTGACGGACCCAACCGTCGGCCGGGTCAGCAAACAAAGACAAACGGTGTCCAACCCGGAGTCTGAGGACGCGTTCTCAGGTCACCCGCGTTCATGGCAGTTGTCACAGTGGTAGCTGTTCTTGCTGCTTTTTCCTTCCTCATTCTTTCGCTGGTACTCCCCCCTTTACCCTCGCTGGGTTGTCACTTCCTCTCGCCGGTGCGCTCTCGTTCCCTCCCGTCGCCCTCCTCCACCGGCCCTCCTGCTTCTCCCACAGGTATTTTATTCAAACCACTAATGCTATAAAGGTTTCACGCAGGAATTAACCTACTGCAGCAAGGTTAGGCCACCTGAAGGAGCTTGCATAACCCTGCGTCCGCTAATGTCGCCCTCGTCAAACACTTGGTCTTCAACCTTCCTGTCGGGGGAGAATAGTTCCTAAGCCTGGGTTAGATTCTCCCACAGTCACGCTATGGGGGATTTATTTCCGGTTCTTGGCGAGCACTCTGATGTTTGTCAGTGAGTCAGTCAAACCGAATAATTCCCCTCCGATTTGGGCAGTCACCTGATTTTTCCTTCTTCCGCAGGTGGTGATGTCTCCAGGCGAGGACGGTCTGATTGGGATCCCCTTCCCGGAGCACAGCAGTGAGCTCCTGTCCCACCTGAATGACCAGCGGAGGGCGGGGCTCTTGTGTGACCTCACCTTAACGTCCCGCGGGGCTCGCTACCCAACCCACCGCTCCGTCATGGCGGCTGTCAGCCTCTACTTCCGGCAGCTGTTCGGGTCAGAGGAGGGCGGCGCCGACCGTGGGGGGGGTTTCAGCGTGTGTCAGCTGGACTGCGTGGCCCCCGACGCCCTGGATGCCCTGCTGGAGTTCGCCTACACGGCGACTCTGACCATTCCGAGCTCTGGGATGAGAGACGTGCTGCAGGGGGCTCAGCTTCTGGGGATCCAGTGCGTGGCGGACGCGTGCAGGGACATCCTCGGGGAGACGGCGGAGGCGGAGAAAGAATTCCTGGGGGAGCCCAGAGTCCTTCAGGCCGACGTGGTTAAAACTCCGCAAGCGGAGCGAGGGATGGTCACGCTGTCCCGAAGAAAAACGGACAAAAAGAAGATAAAAAGCATCAGGCAGCATCACGCCGCCCCCCCAAGTCTAAACCCCCCTCCCCCCACCTCTCCCATCCTGCAGTCTTCGCCTGCGTCCGACAGCTTCCGCTCTCTCCCGTCCACGCAGCCGCCCAGTCCGGAACAAGAGGAGCTCCGTCACCACCCAGAGCAGAACGGAGACCCCCGGGGGGTCGGCGAGATGGCGAGAGTGCCCACGCTAAACGGAGGCTTTGTGCACTGGTACGAGCGCCCGCACTTGGCCCCCCCGGCCGCTGTCTCAAACTCCGGCGACAGGGTGTCGGAGGACGACGACATGGAGGGGTTTGGCGACAACGACGCGCTGATGGGAAACGCCTCCACGCCCACGTCTCTCGCCAGCCAAGGGCGGGGGGCCGCCGCGGCCGTCGCCGGGAGGAAGAGGAAGTCTCAGACGCCACAGCAATGTCCCGTCTGTCAGAAGATCATTCACGGGGCCGGGAAGCTTCCCAGACACATGAGGACACACACCGGGGAGAAGCCGTTCCAGTGCAACACCTGTGGCGTCCGGTTCACCCGGTAGGCAGAGCCGCGCGTCTGCTGTCGGAGTCGTTGGCGGCGATTTGCTCACTTTTTGTTCTCCACCTTTTGTCTTCCTCAGGAACGACAAGTTGAAGATCCACATGAGGAAGCACACGGGCGAGCGCCCCTACACCTGCCCCCACTGTCCGGCCCGCTTCCTCCACTCCTACGACCTCAAGAACCACCTCTCCCTCCACAGCGGAGCGAGGCCTTTCGAGTGCCCCCTCTGCCACAAGGCTTTCGCCCGAGAGGACCACCTGCAGCGCCACCGCAAGGGACACAGTTGTCTGGAGATGCGGACGCGGCGGCCGAGACGTGGGCCCGACCACTGGGAGGATGGAGGGGCGGGTGTGAACGGCAGGGAGCAGTCCAACCCCCTGGAGGCATTTCCTTTGCAAGCCCATCCCTCCGTGTTCCTCCCTCCCTCGGCAGGAGACGGTGGGAGCGGGTCGGGCCCACCGCTGATGTTCCCGGGTGAGGCCGAGAGGGGACGCTCTCTGGCGCTCCAGGCGCTGGCTCACCTCGGTCCCCACCGGCTGGCGGGCTACCCGCTCATCCTGCGCAGTCTGGACCTGCGAATGGGGAACCGGGAGGCAGAGGTGGAAGATCCGGGCCGCCGCCGCCGTTCGCCGGCCTCGCACCAGGACCAGTGGGCGGATAAAGAGAAAGAAGAGAGCGGAGAAAAGGAAGCAGAGGAAGAAGAGTAGTGGAAAAAGTGCACGGGGGTGTGAGCGTGCGTGTGGTCCGTGTGGTAAAGCGCCCACGATAAAAATTCTCAGGGGGCTGGACTTTTGACCTGCTGCTCCCTTTCAGAGAGCGCTTAAAAAAAAAAAAAAAGGACAAATATATATATAAATATATATTTAAAAAAGGGAAACGGGTTTTCTGAGATATCTCTAATCTTTCAGGCTCTTGGTATGTGATTTCATTCAGCATTTACTTTCCTTTTTTTATGCATCTGCAATTTTGAGCTTTTGTATTTTCGAGTCGTCGTGATGGAGGCGGGGACGCTGTCGCCAGCTGCTTTCAATTTCACTATGCAATTTAAACTCCAGAGCTGCATTTCAGAATATATAAAGATGTATATTTTAGTTACAACCTAAATATATAAATTCTGGTGCAAGTCAGATCTATAGTAACACAAGCAGGTGGTTTTTTGACTACTGCCCTCTAGTGGTTTTCAGGGAAAAGGCAGTCTAATTAATCAAACGTTCTTTACGTTGCACGAAATAATGCTTTTTCTTTTCTTTTTTTCTTTTTTTGCGTGTCTTTTGTTTTCTTTGTTGTGATTTGGTACCAAACCAAATATTTTAGTTGAGCAGAACTTCAATCTCAATCTAACAAAAGGAGCCGAGAGTTGAATTGTAGCCAATGTTGAGTATGAAGAGAAGATTCTTCCAAACAGTTTTGAACAGCCATGAGATGGAATCTGCCTCCGGTTCTGATTGTGTCAGGGCGACGCAGCTCTGCATTAAAATGCGAGACCAAAACAGAAGAGAAAAAAAAAGATTGTTGGTGTTTGCCCAAAGGTTTAAGTCTTCCAATGCACTCTTTTTTTTATAAGGGGTAGGTTAGGAGATAAGTGAAATTATTGCCCCTTTATTTCTGTACTTATTTATTTATTGTTATTTATTGTAATTCTTCTGCTGACACCGTTTTGGTGAGACCAAATCCAGGGTTAGGGTACAGATCCACACCACACTATGCTTCATAGATGAATGCCTTTTTTTTTGGGTGGCTGCCTCTTCTGCCGATTCGTCCTTGAATGCGGTCTTTGCACATTGAATCCAGTTGCAGGTACATTCCATCCTCCGGAGAGCAGAAAATTCCCTTTCCCTCGTGTGAAGACATTAAACCGTTCGTATAGCTCTTAACGTAGCTTTTCTGTCGGACCAACCCGTCTCCGCGTCAGCAGTGAAACATGCGAACTGTCTCACATCTCGCTGCACGGCGGATCGTACCAAAGGGGCCACGTCGTTGACCAAAGACCCCCTCGGCTGCATGCTTCCCCGGGACCGGCTTTTTAGGGGCTTTTGCAGGTTGCGGTTCAGCCCTTGTTTGAAACTTGTCCTGCGACTACCTGGTGTCACAGTTGCGCTGGTGTGGCCTTGTGTGCACTCTCCACTCCTTTCATTGTAAAAGTTTTCTATTGTTTATTTGCACTATATTTGACAGCCTCCCCCCCCAGACGTTCAATATCTGCTCCATAAACTCATCTAGTTCAGTTTAAGATTGTGATTGAAACTATTCATTTAAAACTTGCATCCATTAAATGCTCCTCCTAGGTGGTGTACAGAGCTACAGTCAATATATGTATATAGATATATACATTGGGATGACGTTGCCTTAGATTTTGGTTTTTCCCAACAACTCTCAGGAATCCTTGAGCAATGCACTAAGTGATTATACAAATATATCATGGGAAGAAATCATTTGGTGCTGTGGGCGAGTGACTGTAGGTGAGGCTAATGGATGAAAAGTTTCACTGTTGGAAAAACCGGATTAATTATACCTTTTGTATTGAGATATAAATAGGGACATCATTCTGATGAGAGTAAATGACGGGCCTTACTGGAACCAGTCCTACTGGAATGTGAGTATGACAGTTGTTCCTGTTCATGAAGGTTGTTGGTGTTTCCACTCGCAGCTTTGTGTGTGAATGGGGGCGAAGCGATGCCAGCTGTGAAGTGTGTGTTACTATTTGAGCTGTTTATTTCCTTGGCTTTGGTGAAGGGACCTGGGGTTTGGTCCCAGTGGAGTGACCACATTATCAGGGATACTTGTTCTTTTTTTTTGGTTTGTTCGTTTTTTTCAGTTTTAGTGGAAGTTCTGTTTCAGTTCATGCAAAGAAAACTAATAAAGAGCTCTGTAAGCTGACATTTTTGTTTCCGGGTTGTTTTGCGGTCTGAGAAATACTTGAGAATTTGGAAAAAACCAAAACCACCAACTACGCCAGTCGTTCTGCACCAGAAGGGCGACGAGCGCCACCTGGTGGACATTTACTGACCCTAAAATACAAGAACGTCTTATTGACGCTCATGTCATTTAATTCAATAAGTAATGATCTTATCAAACTACAAAAATCGACCTAACCGTTGATCAAGCAATAAACACAAACGTTTGTTTTAATCTTCAAAGCATCTATCGGTGCCTTTATTTGGCTCTCGTGCACGCGATACCTGTCCTGTACCTTAGGAATCGGAAGTGACGCCATCGTAAGCCTCTTAGTTTAATTAAGCTGAAGCAGCAGACGCACTTTAACGCAAGTGCGACCAGAAATCGATGTGATTGCGTGAGGAGTTGAAAGTAGGAATTGAAAATTCCGAGTTTAAAACGGACTGAAGTGAGTTTGGGGCCTTTGTTTGCGACCTCGCGCAAGATGCTTTCTTCGCGGATGCTGCGCGGCGCTGTGGTGCGTCAGATCACTCCGCGTCTCACCTACGGGAGTGCAGCGCAGCCCCAGGTAGGCCTACTTTTTCAGAAGAATGGAATTAAAAAGATAATCTAATTTTCTATCATTAAAACAAAAAAATCACGTCATGTGACGTTCCAACAGCTCTGTGGATGTAATGTCGGTGATTTTACTTTGTTAAAATTACTTCTATGTACAAAAATACTCGTGTGTGTTAAAACTAAATCAGTTGCAATTTGAAGCCTGGCTGTTCAATAGTTTTGATCTCTTGGCTATTTTATTCAGTGTACATGTTCAGCAGATGAATTGGAAGCTATTGATGTATTTCACATTTCCTCACTTGCACTTGTATCCTTTCGCAACGTCAGGTAAAGCAGAAAAAGACCAAATTTGGCCCTCTGAGTGACCAGGACCGGATATTTACCAATTTATATGGTCGTCATGACTGGAGGTAAAACAAGTACAGAATATGACATTTTCCAGAAAAATCACTGAGAAAACAGGCATTTATTGTCTTGTTTCTAGACTCAAAGGAGCACTCAAAAGAGGAGACTGGTACAAGACGAAGGAGATCATTCTAAAGGGGTCCGACTGGATCCTAAATGAGGTAAAAATCTCAGGACTTCGAGGAAGAGGAGGCGCTGGCTTCCCCACAGGAATGAAGTGGAGCTTCATGAACAAACCCAACGATGGCAGGTAGATCACAAAGTGTAAGAATGCCCCGATATAGACCGGATCCGTCAGAATCCACCCATCGCTGATCCACTCTTTGTTGTACACGTCCTCATGTTTACTGTGTTAAGGCCCAAGTACCTGGTGGTCAACGCTGACGAGGGGGAACCTGGGACGTGTAAAGACCGCGAGATAATGCGCCACGATCCCCATAAGCTAATAGAAGGCTGCCTGATTGCGGGCAGAGCCATGGGCGCCCGTGCTGCGTACATCTATATCAGAGGAGAGTTTTACAACGAGTCCTCAAACGTCCAGGTTTACGGAGGGACACGTCTGGTTGGTCGACCCAGAGACGTGCGTTCCAAAGTAACGGTGGTCTTCTCAAACAGGTCGCCATCAACGAAGCGTACCGAGCTCAACTGATCGGCGAGGACGCGTGCGGCTCGGGTTACGATTTTGACGTGTTTGTGATGCGGGGAGCTGGCGCCTACATCTGCGGGGAGGAGACGGCGCTCATCGAGTCGCTGGAAGGCAAACAGGGGAAACCCCGACTCAAGCCGCCGTTCCCTGCAGACATAGGCGAGTAGAGACGGCCCGTTCAGGCTCGTCACGGGATCCTCGTCACCATTTAAGGTACGAGTTTAAAACCTGGCTGCTCCCTTACTGCATCAGGGGTGTTTGGATGCCCGACCACGGTGTCCAACGTGGAAACGGTTGCCGTGGCGCCTGAAATCTGCCGCCGGGGCGGAGTGTGGTTTTCAGGGTTTGGCAGGGAGAGAAACTCTGGGACTAAACTCTTCAACATCTCCGGCCACGTCAATTTCCCCTGCACGGTGGAGGAGGAGATGTCCGTTCCTCTGAGGGAGCTGATAGAGAGACATGCAGGTGCGTCTGCGCGCCACCTCCGTGGTCGCGGTCGTGCGGACAGGACTTCAACCCTGATCTCCTCTGACTGGTGCAGGCGGAGTCAAAGGGGGGTGGGACAACCTTTTAGGGGTCATCCCGGGCGGCTCCTCCACCCCCATCATCCCTCGGCACGTGTGCGACGACGTTCTGATGGATTTCGACGACCTGGTGCGTGCACAGACGGCACTGGGAACCGCCGCCGTCATAGTGATGGATAAATCGGTAAATAAAATCCACAGATAAATGCAAAGCTCTGATTGGCAACCGGCGAAGACACGTTGTCCTCTCCTCCCCAGACCGACGTGATCAAAGCCATCGCACGTTTGGTCAGGTTCTACAAACACGAGAGCTGTGGCCAGTGCACCCCCTGCAGAGAGGGTAAGAAGCAGCTCCAACATGGGAGAGACCGGAAGTTTAAGCAGAGGGAAGGAAGGAGACTGTATATTCAGGCACTCGGGAGGAAGCAGGAAGTGACGGGTTTATCCAACATTCTGATTGTTTCTAAAAGGGTTTAGAGTCAGAGTTTAACGTCTGAGACTCGGACAATCTTCCCCTTGAGCTCTGTGTCTTTCTCGGAATGGAAGGTGTGTTTCTGTTGCTCAGGGGTCGACTGGATGGATAAAATGATGTGGAGGTTCGTCCGAGGAGACGCGGTGGCGTCGGAAATCGACATGATCTGGGAGCTGAGCAAGCAGATCGAGGGCCACACCATCTGCGCTCTAGGAGACGGGGCGGCCTGGCCCGTGCAGGTCCGGGCCGGTGACGGTGGAAAACCAAAAAATACCCCAAAATAAAACTCATTTTGCATTTTCCATTTGTAGGGATTGATCCGACACTTCAGGCCAGTCATGGAGAGCCGCATCGCTCAGTACAAGACGACAAATCCTGTGACGGAACGAGCAATCGAAATGGTCTGAGTCCCCCGAAGCTGCTCCTGAGTACAATTAACAGGACAGATTTAGGAATTACAAGTTCCAAGTGCAAATAAATTATGTTTATTTCATAAAAGCATGAAATGAATTCAATAGGTTTACTACATTTCCCAATATGATCTGTACAAAACCAGTAGAATAAAGAGATGGTGTAAATGACTGATGGGGGGGGGTAAGGCGTTGTGTATTACACCAACACATTGTGATTTATTTTACAATAACACTACAGTCACACACTCATCTGAGGTGTTTCTCAAAATAACAGGGCAGCAGAGCATCTGACTACACAGGTTTGAATCAGCAGAACCATCACCACTCCATGGGTTCATCATCAGGGTTCCCAAACCTCAACCGGAGCCCCTAAAATAAAGGAGGAATCGGCTTGTGACCAGTCCCCCCGGTAGAGCTGGGGGGCAGAAAAGCATCAGATGTCCCGAGGGAAGCTGTCCCATCTCAAGGCGCCATCCAAAAGGGGATAGTCTGCGACGGCGGCTGCGTTTTAGAGCGAGAAGACTGGGGAGGGGGGCAGCGGTAGCCCTGTATCCAGCCTGAGGATGGAGGTAGGGGGGCGGCCCCAGGGTTACCTGGCCCTGAGGGTTTGGAGGAGCAGTGGTCTTCCTCTTCATCTGAGGAGTCGCCGCTGTACGCCACCAATCCGGTTTTCAGTCTCTTTACTGCGGGCTCTAAAAGAGCAGGAATGCAAGCGGGGGGGGGGGGGGGGAGAGAGAGAGAAACATACAAGCAGCAGCAGCAGTTTGTGCACGTTAAACATTTCAAAACAATTGGGAGAAACGAGTTGTTATTAGATTAAAAACATATGGTGGGGGGGGGGGGGGCAGCCATTTGGAATCAGCCGTAGGTTGGCGGGACCGACAGTGTTTTGGGCGCCCAATCAAGAGGAAGGACAGCATCATGGGACGAGTCACGCCCCCCCAATCAGAATCCAGCATCGCCCCAGAGCACCATGAAAGAGAGGGAGAAAAAAAAAAAGAGAGAGAGAAAAACACAAAAACACAAAGAGGAGAGATTGACGTTAGTGAGGAAGTGATGAAAGCGACATCACAGACACCCCAGAACACGGCGGGGACTCCCCCAACAGACAGCTGCGCTAACACCCGCCAACAATCCACAAAAGCTCCATCACAGTGGAGGCTTGTTGCCGCGGCAGCAGAATCCTGAAAGAATCGTCCCTCCTCACACGCGTACAGCGGCACACGAGCGCACGTATGCGCGCGCTCGTTTTTACTCTCGGAGCCCCTTTAAGAGCCCAGAACTACGGAGAACACGGAGTCTTTGGTCTGTGTGTAAGTCAGTCGGGTGATGAGCTGCACCAGCCTTGGTGGGAGGACTCTGGAGGTGCGGAGAGGCGCTACAGTTTGGTTTAGGAGGCTTTTCTTGTGAGCCGATCCAGGCTGAGCTTATGGAGGGATACGTCTACAGTGATGAGCTGTGGACCGAGCAGAGACTTTGTCAATCCACAGGACAAGGCCCTTACCGACGGGGCCTTGCGCCGTCCCTCTCTCTTCCATCCTGGGTCTTGCTCCGTTCACAGGCAACGACGGCGGAGGCATTAGCTGCCTACTGCAGGAGGGAAGGAGGCACTTTAAATGTGTTCCTAAGCTATTAAAACCGCAACGCGATGCTACTTACTTGTCCCTCTCGCTCAGAGGGCCAGAGGAACTTGGGAGTGTGGGTCCGGCGCTCTCCGAGCTGTCCACTGAGAAGCCTGCACCTAAATTAGTCATATGAATGGGTCCATGCTATGAGCAGAAAAACACAGGCTCCATTAGCAGACATCCTCCTCTAAACCCTGCCCTGAAACTTTATGAGTGAAAACTACGGCATTAGTTTAAGCTCCAAACGTGGCCACCACGAAGAGCTTACCACCAGTCTGACAATACTGACACATTTCCCAGCCACTTTGAAAGATGCTTAAAGCTGATCAGTATCAACAATGTTGTGTCTGACACTCCTCTTTAACAAGGAAAGGAAAAGGAAACGAGAAGGAAACGCCGAGTGGTGCTAACTCACTTGTTTCGGTTAAAGAAGCTATTTAAGTAATTAACTCGTGTACACACCTGGTATCCGAGCAGGTTGCTGTTCTTCTCGTCTGGCACCTCCTCCGTGAAGCGTCTCTTCTGCGGTGGGTTAGCAGGATTGGCGGGAGGGGGAGCTTTGGGTGGTACTGTGCTCGTCGGGGGAAAAGATGCAGGAGGGAGAGTCTGGAGAGAAAAAGCTGATTGGAAATAATCCGCTTTAGCTGAGCAACATTTGGAATTCTGGTCCTACCTGTGGCATCGGGCCTGCAGCAACAGCGGCACAGGGACCAGAGCTGGAGCTGGAGCTGGGACAGGCGTGGGGGCGGTGGTCTGGGTAGGGGGGAGGGGGTACTGAGGAGGCACGCCGGGGGGCGCCGAGGGGGGTACAAGAGCTGGGACAGTGTAAGGTGGAGGGACAGATTGTGGCTGGGGAGGTGGAACAGGCAGAGGGTAGCCTGACTGGTATCCAGTGGTGGGATAGTAAGGAGGCTGTGGAGAGATCCCGTTCACAGCTGGGGGCTGCGCGAAGCCTAAACGTCAGGTTAGAAGAGGTGAACGTGGGGTAACGGTGACCAAGGCTGCAGCACAGACCAGGACAAACAGCTACTGTACCTTGTTGTGAAGGCATCATTGTGTTCATTTGACTGAGGAAGCGAGAATACTCTGCATGAACCTGAAAACACAAAATGTGACGGTGCGTGAGCTGTAAGCTTATCTACCAGCTGGTGAACAAACAAACAAACAAGAGACATTAGGCCCCATTTTCATTCTCATCCCATTTAAATAAAGAACAACGCTACATCAGGTCTATAGATAAAGAGATTCACAGATCTATTGCAGCTGTAGGTGAAGAATTAACTCACAGTTTGAAGCAAATTCTCACACAGAGTCTTTGCTGCTGCCAGCCCTTCAGCTTTAGGATGACTGCGGAGAGAGAAACCTCCGTTTAGCTTTTCTGAGCTGAGTCGTGCAAGCAGGAACCATTCTGAACAGCGGCACCTGATGTAGATGTACATGGGTTCAAAGGCCTCTCGTCCCGAGGCCGGCTCCAGGCAGCCCGACCCTTTCCCTCTGAGGAAGACTTTGGCTCCTGTCTCCGCCTGGATGTGCTGCAGGTACGAACACCCCGGGCCCTCCACGCGCTCTTTAACCACAAAACCAGGGACTGCGTGTTCAAGGCCAACGAAGATCTTATCTTGGACGTAATGCATCTGGAAAACACATAAAAAGGTCGTTAGTTAGGTTTGTTTTTGACATTACTTGACTTTGTTTGCCATCACGGCAGAAGGCAGCTAGTTTCTGTAAACACTAGTTCCCACAGTCGTTGCCTTGACGACGACAGAGACGCTTTAGGAGGAAGATTTCCTAAAGTAACCACTTTGTTCTGATGTCCTCCCTGATAGGGCGGCGTAACACGAGGCTCTGAGCATCCAGCAACAGAGCAGCGGCGCTCTGCTCTCGGGTCGTACACGAGGACGAAGCGAGAACGGGAAAATGGCGGAACTTTGCGCGGAGAGCTGGGAGGAGAGGCCAGCGCAAGGATGGGCTTGTTCAAGCACCTCTGGAAATTCAAACAACGCGCTCAGACACATGATGAACACTGAATTATGTTTGGAAACTGACACCTACAGGGTGGGAGGGGGAATCTGGATACACAAATATATAAAGCGCTGATACAGTGGTGTCGCCTTTAATAATATATAAACCTGTATGTATGTATTTAAATGTAATAAGTATGTATTTAAAGCACTGCTACTTAATGCACTAAATCCTCGAGTGCACTAAATAGTGTGCACGGCTCATCTTTTCTGCTGGTGTGAAGCCTGAAGAGCGATAGATTTTCTGCTGGTCGACGCTGGGGGAGTTACAGGAATCTGTTTAGCACGTTCTCTAAGGCGGTTCTGTCCAAACCCAGTCCTGGAGGGACCCATCCAGATGAGTTTCCTCCCCTACCAGGTAGACTTTCCTTGCTTTCCTGACTGATATGGCATAAATCCCTCTAAGACTGGACCCTGGCGCCCCTGATCTAAGGCGTATAAAACATGCAAATGCTAACAAATGATGGAAAACAGGTCACCCGGATGTCGCGCATAAGCATTTCTGCTGAACTCGTGAGATTCTTGCAAGTGTGAAACGTACTGGCCAGAGCTTGCTTTGTTCTTATTTTTGCAGCGTCAAGACTAACAAAATCTTCGCCGTAACTTGCGAAATATGTGACACGTTTCGTGCACACAATTCACACAGGAAGTAAAAAGTGATTGTGCTTCAGTTAATGCCGTTAATCTCTTACGCTGGTCATTACTACCGTAATCACATTTTCACAGACAATGTTTGCCATTAAAACAACAATAACAATATAATAACAGATTTTCTGACAAACGCCTCGGCCAATATGTTGCATTTCATGCAATCTGTATGATCTTAATTCACTAATTTGATCGGTGACGATAAAAGTGTCATTTGAGAAGCTGCCATTGCAAAGATGGCAGCTGGTTTGCGTTTTATCTGCCTCACACGTTTGTTTGCTGGTGGTGTTACCAGCTAAAGATTCAGGATTCAGGAAACACCTTTATTATTCGTCACATAGAGACTGGCTGAAAACAAGCACGACAAAGACGTAAGACACACATTTTAACCAATAACACGTGATTGGTTTCATTTTAAACAAAGCAAAACAAACCAGACATGTCTCATTAGTTTAAGTGTGTTTTTTTTATCTCTTTGTAGCATTTATGTTTTGAGCTCTGTCATTATGTGATGGACAATAAAGTTTTTGGAATCTTGAACATGGACACACAAACATGTCAACAGTGGGGGGATGTGAAATGTGCAGTAAACGTGTTACAGAGAAAGTAAATAAATGACAACATGTTCAGTTGTTGCAGCCTTTATCTCTGTCTCAACTTGTGTTGGTTTGTCCTGATTGAACGTTGAACTCATTTATGGCCAGCCTCGGACGCCCCCTAGCGGCCATTGTTCTTAAATGGTTTCATCTCGGGCAGTTTGGGGTAAAAAGTGTCAAACATTGGCAAAAAGGGCAAAGTAGTTTTTTTAGATGATGAGTAAACAACAAGTTTATACAGTAAGTAAACCAGTTATCTAAAACACACATAATAAAAAGGTAAAATAAATAAAAAGGTAAAAGCAACACCTTACCCCAGACTGAAAGTGTGATTTGTGTTGGGACATGGGGGGCAGTGTGGGGGGGCCCGGGCTGTGCTGCTGGTACACTGTGACTGAAGCTGCACCGGGGGAAAAGGAGGAAGCGGAGGATGAGGCGGTGGCAGCCTTCACCACACCGTTGGTGATGATCTCCTTGATTCTATTAACCGCCCCTAAAAAAAGACGGATCTTAGCGCGTTTGGAATAAAGACAAAAGGGCAGCAAATCAAGACTGAGTGAAGGAAATTCCACTGTACTGTCAACAAGCTGTCGAGTCTGTCCTTGGACATGCAGATACAGAGGTCTGTCTCTGAAAGGAAAAAACAACAGGACGTTCAAGCATTCATAGTTTGTTACCTATTTAACCGCTTGAGTTCCTGGAAAGGAGAGGAAATTCACCCTGGGAGAGCTTTCGTCTTCTCTTCTGCCGCCATGTAACGGCCTCTGGTTGACACAGCGGCGCCGCTCACTTTACTAATCTGAAAAGAAAACATTTAGACGACACATCAACCGAGACTGAACAAACACTGTCTGTGCTTAAACCGACCTCGTCCTGCGTTTGCCCGCGTGTCAGGAGATTCCGACAGGTGATGGGAACGTCGTTGATCTCAACTTCAGCTACAACAAGATCATCCTTTGCTTTTGGTGCCACTGGAGGCTTCCCCACGCTGATAACCTGAACAAGAAATGAGAGGAATAAAATGCCTAAACAGCGATATCTGTACAACGAAAGAGCGAAAGGAGCTGTTTTTTACTGATAAGTAAACGTTTCAAAACAAAAGGTCAATTCAGATTGACCAATTTGTTAGACATTTAGGAAAAACGACAGAAAAAAAACAGCTTAAAAGTACTTAAACACAGCCATAAGGTTGTACACATCAGAATAAATTCAAATTCAATCAATCAAAAAAAGAAATATTGATGAGTGATAAAAATGCCAGACACCAAAAAACAAATATTTGCTTTGCGTCTTCTGTGCAGTTTCCAGACCGCCTGTCAGTTTATTAGGATAATGAAGTGCTTTAAAAGCATAATTGGGATTTCTTTCCACACTTTACCCTTTCTGGAAGTCCCGGTGTGCCTATCTGCGAGGGTTTCAGCTTGCCTTTGGCCACCAACATGGCATTTATCTTGGCAGCCACTGCAGCTGCAGCATCCAGGGCACCGGTGGGGGCAGCTTCAGCCTCCCCCGTCCCACCAGAACCCGGGCCCGGCTGGTCCCATTTGCTGCGGCGGCTGGGGGAACGCCAAAGAGAATTCAAACTAATGTTTGTCAATACTGGAATAAATGCTGTAGGTAAAGAGAGCAAGCCCAGTAACTGAACTGAACCGCTACAACGAATGCTAATTTGTGGACTGCTTTCAAGCTTACAATTTCAAACAGTAAAATGTACACGTGGATCTTGAATACACAGATTCTTTAAATAGAAGGTGTAACTAAAAGGTAGCCAGCAAGACGCAATAAACGACAACAATCCGCCATCGTTACATAAACCCGCTAACGTCAGCTAGCTAGTCGGCTATCAAAAAGATCATAAATCAGCTCAGAAAATACATAGCATCGTCTATAAAGAGCTGCTTTGAAAACCTACCCGCTGTTATTGGTTCCACAAAATGACATAAATGTCTTGTAAGGAGCAAATAATCTTAATGTAAAACAAAAAAGGCAATATCCTCTGTGGTTCTGATCAGAACAGGTTTACAGACGGACTGCAGCTGGTCTTTCTGCTTCGACTACCAAATTCACGTCAATCTACCGATCTCATGTCCGATGGTGCCCCTACTGGTCAGTCTGGGTATTACACATTTCGTATATATAGCCCCCCTCTGAGAACATTTTTAGATAAGATAACATGGACGTCATTGATAGCAAAACTAGTTATAGTTATATTTATAGTAATAGTTGTAAGCACACTACCGTTTGCTGCCTACCATGCTTACCAAGACTTTCCACCCACCATAATGTAGTTCTCGCTCACACCACAAAGTGGCGCCAGATAGCGGCGTAATTCGGAGCGCCAATACAGCGAGGCAAATCGGTTATTTTCTACCTAAGCAAAAAAAAAAAGCACCATAATTTTAGAGGATTTATTTGGGCGGTTTGAAAGTGCTTATTTTGTGCAGAATAGACTGCATCACGGTACTTTTTTAATATTAAGTTCTAGAATAATCACAAACATAAAACGATTAAAAAACAAACAGGAATTTCAACGTGCTTTACCAGCATACACTTTCATTGTGACACATGAAAAAAAATACAATATTAGACAGCAAAAATAAAACCTTGCGTTATCATATCACATAAAATTGTCTGCTCTTAATGGCAAACACATTATTTATCAAGCAAGTGGAGTACATGAGTAAAAATCTCTTCGTTTGAAGGATGCCAGTGTTAAAGATGATGATGATGATGATGATGATGATGATGATGATGATGATGATGTCCACTACAGGCAGATTAAGGTTAGAGATCAAGGCTTTGTTGCTGGTCCAGGCTGTTCTGATGTGCTGGGTTAATCTGGCTCCACAGGTGTTCTGTTACTGACCACCCAGGAGATCAGAGACGTGGCGCAGGGTGCAGGTTACCGTGGAAGGTGAGAACTCTGCATGAGGCCAACGGGAAGCTCCGGCCTGAACAAGTAGAAGCCCTGGGAGAACGTCTTTGTTCTTCGTTTCACGGTGTTCAAGTTTTAAGTCAGTCTTGGGGTTGGAGTTAAGGTTGGGGTTCAGGGTTCAGGGTTAAGGTTAGGGTTAGGGTCAGGGTTAGGGTTCAGGGTTCAGGGTTAAGGTAAGGGTTCAGGGTTCAGGTTAGGGTTCCGGGTTAGGGTTCCGGGTTAGGTTCAGGGTTCAGGGTTAGGGTTAGGGTTAGGGTTCAGGGTTAAGGTTAGGTTAGGGTTCAGGGTTCAGGGTTAGGGTTCAGGTTAGGGTTAGGGTTAGGGTTCAGGTTAAGGTTAGGGTTAGGGTTCAGGGTTCAGGGTTAAGGTTAGGGTTCAGGGTTAGGGTTCAGGGTTCAGGGTTCAGGGTTCAGGTTAGGGTTAGGGTTCAGGGTTCAGGGTTAAGGTTAGGGTTAAGGGTTAGGGTTCAGGGTTCAGGTTAGGGTTCAGGGTTAGGGTTCAGGGTTCAGGGTTCAGGGTTCAGGTTAGGGTTCAGGGTTCAGGTTAGGTTCAGGTTAGGGTTCAGGGTTCAGGGTTAAGGTTAGAGTTCTGTTCATGCACCAACAGGCGTCTCAGCATTTTGACAAGTGTAGATGATGAGTTTTCAATTAACCTCCACAACTTTAAAATATGTCGTGATCTCTGATCACAAATGCCAAACATCTTCCTTTCACCAAAAATTCAAAACATTCCAAAAGATTCTTCTCTGATTGTGAAGTTTTCCAAGCTTTAACACTGTTTTTTAACCCACACCTCCTGACTCAGAAATGAGCCCCAGTGCCGCCTAAATCGATTATCTCCCCACATTTTATCTGCAAGCATGAACCAACTCTAGATTCCACGCCAGCAACGTGTCAGGGGGTCAGAGGTCAGCGCAGCTTTGACGCCGACGGCCGACTTTACAGGCAGGAGCTGAGAGAAGGGAGGGGCCGTCGCGCCATGTTTACTGTCCTCTCTGGTAAGAGCCCATGTGCGAACCCTAATATCGATGTCGGTTGATATAACCTCCGGCCTTTGAGGCATGCGAGCCTGGTTTTTGCCTGATCCTGGTGGCTAACACCGAGACGTGAGGTCAGGGGCTGTGATGGGGAGGGGGGCGCGTTATGGTGAGGTTACCAAGGACTGAACAAAGAAACACTGTCAGCGCTGGGTTTCGGAGTTTGCTGCGAAACCAGAAATCACAAGGTTTTCTTGGTTTTGTTGGAATCTGTCTTTGCTCTAAGCTTGGGCATAAATTACTTTGTTCGCTAGGGTGTCACGTCACAGTGGTTTGTTAAGTAAATCTCATCTCAAGTTTGTTATTGTGCCGTTTCTTTTTTTTTTTATCTGTCTATCGCGCAAAAGCTGAAGTGAAACAGGCACCATAGAAAAAAAAAGGGGGACAAGAAGCGATTCACAGGAGGAGAAACAGATGGAAAAATTGAATTTCAGAGCAGGAGGAGAGCGAAAGGAATCTTTTTTGTGTATGTCTGGAGAGAGCGGGAGCCTCTTATGCAGCTCACAGCGGGAATTTGGCGTGGGCCGTGGCCTCGTCTCGTCTGCCCAGCGGGGTGCTTTCCTGAGCGGGCTGCCCAGGGGAGGGGCACCTGCGGCAGCCTCACTGGCCGAGGGGATGGTGGGATGGAAAAGATGCTTGGTGGTTCCAGGAAATGGACACATGCTGGATCTATGAAGGTGGGACAGAGTGACGACCCCAAAAGAAAATATTTGCCCTTGTGTTTTCCGCATGGAGGACGGCGGAGGAGGAGGAGGAGGGGGGGGGGGGGGGACGCTGGCAACCGTCTTGTGACTAACGAAAGCTCGCGCAGGAGAACAGAAGTTATGATTGGAGCGGCGGGCTGATCAGCCACGTTGCCAGCTGAGACACTATTTTCCATCCAGCTGTTGGGCTGAGCAAACATGATGTATTTGAAGTTTATCAAACAGCCAGTCATCCCTGCAGACCCCAGGGTGCCTTCATCATCGCATGTGCCCCCACCAGACTGAGAAAGCTTAACGGGCTCTCTGCGCTTTGACTGAAGAACGGCTTTACCTGCGGCTGTCCTGATTTTGAAGACACGTGGAGGTGGTGTCTGGGGAGGGGGGGGGGTTGTCTGCATGAAGTTTCCCTGAAATGTTCTGCGAAGGTCCCAGTTGTGTGTGAAGAGGTGGATGGATATTGCATTAACTTCGCAGCAGATGCGCCTCCTGCGGTGTGACCGCACAGGGCTCTGGTAATAACAGCAGTGGGAACGTTCCGCTCTGAGTCCTCCAGGCCAGGTAAATGGAAACACATGGCAGGCGGCGTCCACTACAAAGGGCCGCTGAAATAACGCCATGCCTCCGCCGAAACATTCACACACGCACGCCCGACAAATGTGTTTAGTGTGTGTTTCGATAGCTCGTGCAGCAAAAAGAAATAAACCCCGCGGTGGTTCAGGAGTTCGGCAGGAGGGGTTCGTGTTCCACGTGGTTGTCGGTAGATATATGTTCAAATAAACGCGTGGCCCTCGCGCGGCGCTGCGTTTGCTTCGCATTCAGCGTGAAATCGCACAGGAAAACAAGTTAGTTTCAAAGATGTCAGCGTCAAAACAGGCGGGTTTGCTGGGGCCTGATGCTTATGTGTCCTGAGGATGAGCTGTGTGTAACGTTAGCGTTAGCTTCTGTCTAATGAGGGCAGACTTTAGCTTTGTTTCTTCAGGGTTTCATCTTTGTGCCGCATCACTCTTTAGGTCTTCACTTTAACACAGACGACCTGGACCACCAGTGTCTCAAATTGCCAATAAAGACATAAAACTCACTGATTAATAACACTAAATGAGGGCAATGAAGAAGTGTTAATAAAATAAAACATGACGTTAACTAATAAATATATGATGAGAGGGCCGTGCAGCCAACGTCTCCTCCCTTCTGTCAATGGCCAATATTTGCTATTCTGTGTCAAAGAGCAGCAGGGTAGCGAGGACAGAGCAGCCTTTGAGTGGCGTAGCCAGTCGCAGGTCGCTGCTGCGGGGGAGCCAGGAACACCAGCCAGCGAATGCACGCAGCGACACAGGCGCACACGCGCACACACGCGCACACACGTGCAAAATGTAAAACTTCAATTCCTCAGGGGTGTTTGTGTCTGTTGCTTAAACATCCAATGACAGGCTGAGTTAAAGAAAGCATATTTTTTATTCACATATTTATTATTGCACATCATTATAATCGTCGATTGCACCCACACAAGTCGAGGCCATGCAAAGCACAGCGCGCTATAAAACAAGGACATTTTCTAACTCAACATGCAACTCCTGATTATACAAAATAAAAACAGTTGTTTTTAGAGAGGAAACGATAAAAGGCCATTGTCCCGCGAAATTATAAATCAGTATTTCACTGAAATTGTTTTAGAGAAATGTCCCAGTGAGGTCCCGACCAGTAACAGCTGGTCTGTTCAAAAACAAACCTTTCCTATGAGAGAAAGGGCTCATTGGAAGCGCGGGGGGGTGCGACACAGAGCGCAACTCCTCTGTTTACTGCAACAAATAAACACACATTATCTGATACGACCAGCAGGGTCTGGGAAAAGTTCACTGTCAAAAGACTTGTTGGTTGTCTTCTCTTGTCATGAGCCATTACTAGTGCTATCCTAGCTTAGCATACGTCGTTATCCTCAGGCTGCAGGATAAATGGAAGTGCTTCTACGTTGCTGGCAGACAGCACGCGCAGTCCTGGCGCCGCCTCCTCTACTGCGGTGGGCTGCTCTTGCGGCAGAGCTGCTCGGCCGACTTCAGCGTCTGCCTGTTGCGTCTTCGTTTTCCAGTCAATAAAGTGTAGAAGAAAGGGTTCACGCAGGAGTTCCCGTAGGTCAGCCCCGTCAGGATCCGATTCACCGTCACCTGCGTCCCCACGGGGACCGTCCGCAGCATGTCGGGTTGGTACAGAGGCAGCAGCTGCCAGATCCAGAAAGGGAGGAAGCAGGCCCAGAAGGTCAGAACAATGCCGAGGATGAGGAGCAGGACTTTGGGTTTGGGAGCCCGGGGAGGCCCGGCGGTGCTGCTCCCGCTGGCCCAGACTGGCTTGGTCTGAGACACCCAGTACAGTCGGCCAAGGGTGGCGTACAGCGCTCCGATGGCCAGCCCGGGACCGAGAATGCTGGTGCAGAAGAGCACGCTCAGATAGGCCTTGGAGCTCTGCTCGTCCCAGGCCGGCACGCATAACTGTCCCTCCCGGTTCTCCCCGTCCTCCAAGTGGAGGGTGATCATCATGGGCAAGCTGAGAGCCACGGCCAGCCCCCAGGCCAGTCCGACTCGTAACAGGCTGGAGGAGGTGGAGGACGACGTGTGCAGAGGATGAGCTACGGCCCGGTAACGGTCCAGACTCATGGCAGTTAGAGTGAAGATGGAGGCGTGCATGGTGAGGAGGTCCAGGCTCAGGAGGAGGCGGCAGCCCAGCTCCCCGAAGGCCCATCCCGAGGCCAGACTGTCGTACACGATGAAGGGGGCGGTGAACAGGTAGAGCAGGTCAGCGAGGGCCAGGCTCAGCACCTGGAGGTGCAGAGAGGACGAGGAGGACAGAGAGGACACGGGAGAAGAGGACGGAGAGGTGGAGCTGGAGGGGCAGAACGGCATCCGCGTCAGGCAGCAGCTGGGGCCCGGCCCTCGCCTCCTGCGGCCCCGTCTGCGCCTCAGCAGCAGGCCGATCGTGTACAGGTTCCCTGCGATCCCCAGCAGGGAGAGCAGGGACAAGAAGGAGCAGAAGAGAGCGGTGGAGGCCAGGCTGGGGGATGGAGAGACTGACGGGGGGGACGGGGGCACTGAGAAATTGGGGAACGGGGAAGGTGTGGAGCCTGAGGTATTCATGATGTGAAAACGTAACGTTTTTAGTCAAAGGAGAGCAGCCAGTGAACATTAAGAGACTTTAAGATGCAGCATTGAGTGAGAGCAGCGGGGGGGGGGGGGGGGGGGGGGGGGGATAGAGAGGAAGGGAAGAGATCAAAAAAACAATTATCATCATCACTGCTTTTACTCATGTAAAAGATAACAAACCAAAATAAAACTAACTAAATCTGCAAATACGTTCAATCCCTGTACAGACAAACCAGACTCAAACATATTTTGGGGCAAAATTGAAATGTGTCCACTAAGGTCAGCGGTGGGAGACAATAATTAGGTTGAGTGTTAAGCTAAAGGTGTAAAAGGGGTTTGCAGCTTTTATGCTGTTGTCGTTGTATTTCTGGCATCTTGGTATTTTCGCTCACTAGTAGTGTAACATGACAGGAGTATATATATATATACAGTATATATATATATACACACATAAAAAGGTCTGAAGAGACTCTGACAACACGTCGCCTTGAGTCATTTAAAATGATCCATTTCTTCAATGACGGGTGATTTTTTTTCCGGGGAAATGTAATCCGGGGGGGACATGAAAGCGGACGCAGGGGGCCCGACAGAAAAGGCCTGCGCGACACATGGTGACCCACCGGGGTTAAGAGCTACCCGTCAAACTGTGGAGGAGAAGTCGGGCCCCCGCTGTGCCTGGTGGGTTCCTTTATAACAGCTGTCTTATATTCCTGACAGATGCTTTCTTACAGGAAATCTGTGTGTCCATATAGTCCATGTCCATATAGTCCATAGAGTAGGACCAGTTCCCTTTACACCCGCTATAGCACACAAATGATTCCAGTTTTTTGGAATTATCTGTATTTAATTCTAAGGGTTTAGAAGACTGACCTAAAAGGCCGAGCAGATTTAGGGAATTTTAGATCATTTAAATCTTGAAGAGTCCCATTCTTACAGTAAAAGACAACAGTTGAGGTTATATGATCAAAGTTAAAACTACTTTTTGAGGGGCTTGTTGAGACTATAAGTGAGTATATGGTGGTTTATTAATATTGATATAGTTTAACAACAAAAAAAAGGCTCCTTACCTTAAAATATGTTTTTCCCCAATGTGGTAAAAACGCTTTTCCAAAAATTTGTTCCCATTTTGAAAATATCCTCAGATTTTTTTGGGGGGGGGTGGTAAATTATATTGTTCGGGAGGCACAAATTTTAGAAACGTACGTGGCGACAGCAACGTGCACGCCGCAAGTCCGACGGTCCGCTGTTGGGCTCTGGCCTCGGCCGGCTCAGGGTGTGTGTGAGTGGGAGTGTGTGAGCGTAAAAGTGGGAGGGAAAGGATGCTGCTGGGTGAGGAGGGGGCTTATCCTGCATACCGGGTTGCAATTGGCCTGAAAAACAGGGCGCGGGGAGTCCCCCTTTTTTCATTTCATAAAAACTGAAACATTAGAGAGCCTCACTGTTAAAGTCGAAGGATGTCTGGTGTCCCAGGGGCCGTAGTTCATCATCACATTAGCAACAAGTCTCACTTCGCAGCATTTGTCTCCATGATAATTAGACTTTAGAGGCTTTAAATTACAGAGAGTTCAGAGAGAAGATATTTGTGGTTTATAGTCATTTTATTAATGCGAAATTTGACTATGCCGCGGTGGCCTGGGCGCGTTTGAGTCGGGCATAAATCACATGGATTAGTCAGTGAAAAGACTTTACATAAAAGTCAAGAGCCTGACCATAAATGGCTTCATAGCGTCATATTTTGGCTGATACTGAAGTGCTGTCGGAGTGGCAGCTATGGCCCCTCGATCAGGCTATAAAGCTACCAGTTTAATAGAGCCGTAAACCTCCTGTTTATTCAGTCATGATTTGGGCCCTTTGGTGTAGAGTTTGCAAATAAAAATGAATTGTAGAGAAGACTATGAATTATTAAAGCACTTATATAAACAATATAAAGATTTCCTCGAGCTTCATGACTTTTAGTGCTTTGAAAAAAAGAAAAAGATAAACTTTTACGCTACAAGATCACAGGAACCTTCCATTCTTCAGGAACTGGAGGTACTGAACACACACACACACACACACACACACACACACACACACACACACACACATACAGGGACGCCCACAGTAGTTTCTAATCAGCCTAATGTGTAGTATTTGGACTGTGGGAGGAACCCAGACAGGCCTGGACAGCAGATGCTGAACCAGGAGCCTCCGTACGTGGCTGCGCTAAACGCGGGGCTGTTGTTGCACGAACGTCATGTGTTTAAATTAGACTTCAAAAACATCATATAAACTTGATTTTGAGTTATTCTTCCTCGTGGAATGGTTCCGACACGGCGTGCATGATTTTATGACACGGTGCAATTACGTGGCAGGGTGTCCAAACCTCGACCCAACAGCAACACCACATACGCTCGTGGTCACACGCAGGCCTCCCGCACCCCTCAGAAGGGATTTATGTGCTGATTTGGTGTTGGAACGACGGAGGAAATTAATTTTCCAGTGCCCTGGCCTGTATCAACACTCGATCATGTCAGAGAAGTGGTCAGACCTGAAGCCCTCGTGCAGAATAAACAGACCTTTCCAGCAGAAATCTAAAGCATCTCCCAGTCACAGGAGTTGTTTTTGGCCGCGCCGTCGTACAACCCACAGCTGCGGTTTGCCAGCTTGAAGAAGGTGATTTAGTTATGACTCGGCAGCAAAATGCGCACGTCTCACACTGGCCGTGGTGTGTGTGTGTGTATGTGTGTGTGTGGGGGGGGGGGTTCATACATGTGCTGACATACATGAGATAGACAGAGACAGGCTGTGAAGATGAGAGAGGGGTGGAAGGGGGTACATACCTATCCCCACGGGGAGTGAGGAATTTGAACAAATACCTGGCACGGGCATGCCAAAATAGGGACGGGAGGGGGGGGCGGGTGAAGGTGGGGGTGGGGGGAGGCATGGGAAGCCCGCGCGCCCTCTTGGGAGGACAGGAACAGGTAACAGATCAACGTGAATGCAGGCAAAGTTTTCAGGTAGGTGACAGAAGGCGGAGCTCATTATGATGTCAGAACCGTCTCTGAATGTAAAACACATAAGAGTTTACCCGACTTTTCCAGGCAATTCTTTGGAACACATCAATCTCATTATATAAACTGTAATTACATTAATATGAGCTATAGATGTGGTCGCTGTGCTTTGACCTGCTGCGTGTGTGTTTTCCACTCTAATTAATGTGCTCCGGTCTTTTAATTTGAAAATTGGAAGGACAAAAGAACAAGCAGAACGACCCAGGCGCTCAGGCCCGACAGACCGCCTTAATTTCGATTTTCTTATCTTTGCTCTTCAACAAATCACTCAGGCTGAAACTCAGCCCAGCGTATTCAAAATACAACCACAAATAACTGAAGTATTTCATGACGTACATAACAGTCTCCTTAAAAGAATCCAGTAAAAATTCATTAGAAAAACAAATAATTAGCAAATTCTGCCGATGAGTTATTTTGTTAAGGTATTTATGTTCAGAGATCCACCTTAAGTGACCACAAAGTAACATGCTGGGGTGTCTTTTTTCCTTGATTCGGGCGTTAACAAGTCACATGACCACCCACCTCCTCCACAAACGCCGCTAACAGCTCCCTAACCTTCCCCTGGCTGCCCTTCTTCTCTCCAGTCATTTCGTTAATTAGCTCGGACATTTCTGAGCAGACTGACAGATTGCCTTCCACGTTCCCGTTGACCGTCCGCACTCTTGATTAAATGGGCGGACACTGTGTCGCACGTGATCGATGGCGGCGCGCTGATTCACAACTTGTGATGAGTTATTGATCTCCCGCCACCACCTCCACCTCCTCCTTTGTTTGTCTTTACAGTTACTCATCAAGTTTCGCCCGCATTCTCCATTTAACCAAGTGCTCTGCTGGAGATTCTGGATGTTGAGAAGGTGGTGGTGACTCGGTTACTGGAGCACCTGCAGAGGAACAGCCTGTTTGAGATGTTTCCGTCAGGCTTTAGAGCTCACCACAGCACAGAAACAGCACTTATTAAAGTTACTAATGATCTTCTCATAGCTTCAGATCATGGACTGGTCTCTATGCTGGTTCTGCTGGACCTCAGTGCTGCTTTTGATACAGTTGATCACAGCATCCTGTTACAGAGACTGGAACATGTGATTGGGATTAAAGGGACAGCACTAGACTGGTTTAGATCGTATTTATCCTCTCCTCCTCACCAAGTAGACTAGTGATGTTATTTCTTTTGTAGTTTTTCTGCCCCCTCCCTACTGTATTCATCTACAGGTATCACCACCTTCATAGTTGTATGCTGACCTACTGACCTCCGACCCTGCTGACCCACTCACCTCTACAGGCACTTTATTATAATTAATGTATTTCTATGTTTTCTACCTATTCTCTCTTCTACCTGCCCTCCCCCCCTCCTTCTCCTTCTCCTTCTCCCTCTCCTCTCCTCTCCTCTCCTCTCCTCTCTCTCCTCTCCTCTCCTCTCCTCTCCTCTCCTCTCCTCTCCTCTCCTCTCCTCTCCTCTCCTCTCTCCTCTCCCCCCCCCCCCCCCCCCCCCATCAGCAGGAGGGTCCCCCTACATGAGCCTGGTCCTGCTCAAGGTTTCTTCCTGTTAAAGGAGAGTTTTTCCTGCCACTGTTGCTTGTTGGGGGTCAGGCCCTGGGATTCTGGAAAGCGCTTAGAAGCAATTTTGATTGTAACAGATGTTATATAAATAAAGATTGATTGATTGATTGATTGATTGATTGATTGATTGATTGATTGATTGATTGATTGATTGATTGATTGATTGATTGATTGAACCTTCAGCTAAGGGACAGAAACCTCCAACTTAATGCCAACTTTATATTAAGTTGTCATTTTTGTCTTTGATCTTAAGTTGTCATTGCTGTGTTTGATCTTAAGTTGGCCTTTTAGTCTTTGATGTCCTTTGTATCAAACACATCAACTCTATCTCTTTCAGCACAGCCTGAGGAGCTCAACACTCTTGTAGCACACTGGTGACCAGCAGACGCATCGATGGCACAGACAGGAACCCAGCAGCTGAAGGCAGAGCAGGAACAACTGGAATCATCAATGGAAACTTGGAGGGAAGAGGTCCAGCAGCTCAAAGAAGCCCTGGCAGAGAAGGAGGAGCAGCTCAGCAGGGCAGTGAAGAGGCGAAGGATGAGGACTGTGGCCCATGTAGAGGCCCTGACCCAGCTGAACAGCACACAAGCTGCTCTGAAGGAGAGCAACCTCAAATGTGCTTCCATGGAGGAAACCCTCCAGACCCAGCAGCAGGAGATAGAGGAGAGATGCAGCAGAGAGCTGACGGAGCAGGAGGAAGGTCTGAGGCACAAGCTCCTTGGGATCGAGGAGGAATTTAAGGGGAAGCTGGAGAAAGAAAGGCAAAGATCTTATGAAAAGAAAGAGGCCTTGAGGCAGCAGCTCTTTTTACAAGAAGAAAAGTTTAAGAAGCTACTTGATGAAGAGCAACTCAAATATGCTGAGAAGGTCATGGAACTAGAAGAGTCAACGAAGCAGCAGCTGTTGATTAAAGAAGAGACCTTTAACAAGATGCTGGCTGATGTTTGTCAGCGGTGGGACAGCACAGCTCAGAAATGGGCACAGATGAACGAAGAGCTGCAGCACAAGTTCCTGGAGAGCCAACGTTTGAGGCAGCACGAGGAGGAGAAGAACAAAGAGGAGATCCAGAGGCTCTCTGAAGCAATCCTCCGACTTGAGGTGAGATGCTTTCGCCTTTGTTCCTCTTCCAGAAGATCTCAGATGATGTTCAGTGAAATCTAAAACACAATCTCTCTTTTCTGCAGCTTCAACTATCAAAGAAGAAGAAGAAGAAATGCTTCTGGAGATGGAAGTTCTGGAAAAAGATGAAGTAAACAATTCCAGAGCTCCCAAAGCCCTCCTCCTCCTCCTCCTCCTCCTCTACATCCTGACCTCCACAGCATCACATCCTGTCTTCATCAGTTTTATTTTACAGTATCATCATTGTTTATGTTCTATGTTTGGATCTATGATGTAGAAACAATAAAACTCAAAGTAAACCACCAGATTGTAGATGTTGTAAATGACAGCTTTAGAAATGGCTTCATTAGTGGTGAAGACTTCATGAGCTTCGTCACTGATAAAGTTCTAGCTATCAGAGAGAAAGCTAACCAGGCCATCCCAACAACTGGACCATCACCAGATGTGCTGACTGTGGGAACATTCAGGGTCTCCAACGAGCCCTTAAACTCCTTTACCCCTGTATATTTTCTGAGGCGTCATCGCTAATTCAGAAATCCAAGACCACCACGTGTCTTTTAGATCCCATCCCAAACACCTGTTGAAGGATGTTTTACCATTGATAGGCAGCTCTATCCTGGACCAGATCAATGGTTCTTTAGCGACAGGTTATGTACCCCGGTCCTACAAGGTGGCAGTGATCAAGCCGTTAAAAAACCATCACTGGATCCTGATGTGTTAAAACTATAGGCCGATATCCAACATTTGTTTGATCTCTACAGTTCTTGAGAAGGTTGTGGTGACTCAGTTACTGGAGCACCTGCAGAGAAACAGCCTGTTTGAGGTGTTTCAGTCAGGCTTGTTGAAGGGGAGTTTTCCAGCCACTGTTGCTTGTTGTGGGTCAGGCCCTGGGATTCTGGAAGCGCCTAGAAACAATTTTGACTGTAACAGATGCTATATAAATAAAGATTAATTGATTGATTAATTGATTGATTGAACCTTCAGCTAAGGGACAGAAACCTCCAACTTAATGCCAACTTTATATTAAGTTGGCATTTTTTTCTTTGATCTTAAGTTGTCATTGCTGTGTTTGATCTTAAGTTGGCCTTTTAGTCTTTGATGTCCTTTGTATCAAACACATCAGCTCTATCTCTTTCAGCACAGCCTGAGGAGCTCAACACTCTTGTAGCACACTGGTGACCAGCAGACGCATCGATGGCACAGAGAGGAACCCAGCAGCTGAAGGCAGAGCAAGAACAACTGGAATCATCAATGGAAACTTGGAGGGAAGAGGTCCAGCAGCTCAAAGAAGCCCTGGCAGAGAAGGAGGAGCAGCTCAGCAGGGCAGTGAAGAGGCGAAGGATGAGGACTGTGGCCCATGTAGAGACCCTGACCCAGCTGAACACCACACAAGCTGCTCTGAAGGAGAGCAACCTCAAATGTGCTTCCCTGGAGGAAACCCTCCAGACTCAGCAGCAGGAGATAGAGGAGAGATGCAGCAGAGAGCTGACGGAGCAGGAGGAAGGTCTGAGGCACAAGCTCCTTGGGATCGAGGAGGAATTTAAGGGGAAGCTGGAGGAAGAAAGGCAAAGATCATATGAAGAGAAAGAGGCCTTGAGGCAGCAGCTCTTTTTACAAGAAGAAAAGTTTAAGAAGCTACTTGATGAAGAGCAACTCAAATATGCTGAGAAGGTCATGGAACTAGAAGAGTCAACGAAGCAGCAGCTGTTGATTAAAGAGGAGACCTTTAACAAGATGCTGGCTGATGTTTGTCAGCGGTGGGACAGCACAGCTCAGAAATGGGCACAGATGAACGAAGAGCTGGAGCACAAGTTCCTGGAGAGCCAACGTTTGAGGCAGCACGAGGAGGAGAAGAACAAAGAGGAGCTCCAGAGGCTCTCTGAAGCAATCCTCCAACTTGAGGTGAGATGCTTTCGCCTTTGTTCCTCTTCCAGAAGATCTCAGATGATGTTCAGTGAAATCTAAAACACAATCTCTCTTTTCTGCAGCTTCAAGTATCAAAGAAGAAGGAGAAGAAATGCTTCTGGAGATGGAAGTTCTGGAAAAAGATGAAGTAAACAATTCCAGAGCTCCCAAAGCCCTCCTCCTCCTCCTCCTCCTCCTCCTCCTCCTCCTCTACATCCTGACCTCCACAGCATCACATCCTGTCTTCATCAGTTTTATTTTACAGCATAATCATTGTTTATATTCTATATTTGGATCTATGATGTAGAAAACAATAAAACTCAAAGGAAACCACCAGATTGTAGCTGTTGTCAATGGCAGCTTTAGAAATGGCTTCATTTCATTACTTAAGTCAGTTGGTTTCCTCCAGCAGATAAACCAACCAACTCATAGCTTCAACCACACCCTAGATCTAGTTCTGACTGATGGTGTTGAGGTAGAACATGTGTCAGTGTTCCCTCAGAACCCCCTCCTGTCAGACCATTCTTTGATCACTTTATGATTAAGGATTCCTCTATGCTCAGAGCTCAGTCTTACTATAGCAGAAGTCTCTCAGATAATGCTGTAGCTAAGTTTAAGGAAGTGATCCCTGTGCTGATCCCAGGACCACCGTGTGTTTCCCCACGGATCAATCACTATAATCTTAGCCCTGCTGAGGTCGACTCTGTTGCTGAAGGTGCAGCGACCTCACTGAGAATCACGCTTGATTCTGTTGCCCCCCTGAAAAAGAAAATAGTAAATCAGAGGAGGTGTGGCCCCTGGTATCAGTGCTGGAGCACCGGCAGAGAAAGAATTTTTGGAATGATTAGTCAGTTGAAGATTGATAATGACATTTTGTTAAAACCTTTAAAAATATCTCAAATAGCTCAAAAGGTGCAAATGGTGCATTTTCCCTCTGCGCATAAAGAGCTATTGTGCCTCTCCCTGTAATGACAGAGCACTTAAATCTGGACCCTGGGGAGGACCACATCAAACTGTGCAGGATGTTATGGTTCTAATTACTGCATGAGAAGAGGCTTTCACTCGTCATAAAACACCCAAAGGTGTGAAGTTTGGCTCCTGCACAGCTGCTCGGCATTGATCTCACCTTGTAATTATTCCCTGAGCAACCAGGTGTGTAGCCTCTAGTCAACCTGAGTAATCCAGTCTCATCAGCAGACCACCAGTTAGAGAAAACCAGTAGGTCCTAAAACTGACGCGCAGGTCTCTGAGGGTCACCAGAAACAGCTGCCACCTGCCCCCTGCTGGGCTAAAGTCTGTACTGCAGCCAACATGGACAGACCCCTCTGCACATCCACCATGTTTTTCTGCATCTTACCGCGCTGCACATGATTTATAGCAAACAACAGTCTGTGAAAGTAGCTGTGATGGAAGCCGATGTTGAGTCACGCAGCAGTGAACGCAGCATGTCAAACACGTCAAAAGAAAGGTTTTGTCCCAGTTGTGCATGTTTATCTTCTGCTCGCAGCTGTCAGTCAAATATAGTGAACACAGTTGACCCTTCAAAGGTAGTTTTTATTTTTGCGGTGTGATTTTTGTCTCTTTTAATCGTTAACGATGGAGATTTGCTAAATCTAATGTGGGATAACAACAACGACACTGGGAATTCGAAACGTCATCGCACGAGCACAGGTTACCTGACACTTTCTATCACACCTGTGTCACACCCCTGTGGACTGACACGGTTTCGATCACTCACGCAAGGCTGACGTCATCATCGTCGCCTCCTCCCGCACAGATTTCCACGAGTCAATCACAATCAGTTTTCACACACTTATGCAATTACAAGTTCACGACCGCGAGGTCATAGACACAGGTCGAGATGAAAACTCTACCGTAGTTTGGGGACGATACTTTCAATAAGTTTAAACGTTGCTTTACAAAGAATAATTCATAACTCGCGTCATCAGAGGCCACTGAAAAAGATAAGATTACTCTCTCTCTCTCTCTCTCTCTCTCTCTTTATTTACATCACGTTTATTCATTTACAAATGTAACTGAAACTACTAAACTGCACCCTAATCCACGTGCAAACAAATAATAATATATTCTTACAACGTTTCATTGATTAATTTCACTAATCAGGCATCTGGGTAGGAGGCACAAGGTCGTTCGGTAGGCGCGTGCTCGTCTCTGGGAACAGCTCGCCACGCGAACGCGCTCCCCACCACCACCTGATGGCTCGTGCCCTGCTGACAGAACGTCAGCACGAGGCAGCTCGCGCCTTCGCGATGTCATTTATTTATTTAGCGTCACCGAGTTCGGCTCGCGGAGAGCGCGAGAGTGACGTCGGCAAAACGTGGAGACTTCGCGAGAGGTGAGAGTTGACTGAAGGATTTAACGTCATTTAAACGCAATTTCTGTTTAATGTGTTGCCTGTAAACGTGCGTTAAAAGTTGCGGGTCGCCTGAAACTATGAGAACTCCAAACATGTGAGATTTCTTTTGCTTTTAAATTGTAACGTTTCCCTAATTAAGCAGTTTTTTTCTCCGAACACCTTTAAAATGGAAATGTCGTCGTCTGTAGTGAAACGACCCGGGGGGAGTGAGCAGATGAGGGGAACAAAGCTCAGAGTCCCGATGATCGCTACTTTAATCCTGTTTTTGATTTTGTAAGCTGGGAATTCACAGCAAACATGTGAACAGGTGCCGATTAATTCTCCTGCAGACCTGAGAGCAAAATGAATCTAATCTCTTTAGAGAGCAAGGTATTTCTGATGGGATGTACAGAGAGTTAAGGCCAAACTCTCATTACTCACATTTAGATTCGGATGCATTATTATTATAAAGATTAAAGGTTTCCAGTATTGTTCTGTTGTTGAAACCAGAATAATTTCACCTGATTGACCTTGGTTGTTCACTGGGCCTTGTGGTGACTTCAGGGTTGCTATGCATCAGAAAAAACATGCACGTCCCATCCTTTTGTATATAAAAATGATAATATTCACTTTTAGAATTCTGTTTTGTTCATAAGTATTGCTCTAGCTAGAATTCCTGTTCCTGGAAGTAGCATTTATGTATTTGTTTGGGTGATGCTAGACGATTTTGTGCTCTTTGTATTTATTCAGCGTGACTGATGTGGTTGTTGGTTGCTATGGCGATTAGTCGGTTCTGAAAACTGACAAAAAGGTTAGGGACAATTTGAGTGACACCAGTCGGATTTGACAGGATTCCCAAGTAACAAAAACATATTCAGCCCTTTATTATGTCAGCAAATCTAAAAATATTCAAAGTATGTTTTACTGACGTTAACGCTGTAGTGAGTGAGGAGGCCTTTTATTGTGTTTTATTTTATTTATTCTGACAGCCGTGGTTTCCAGCTAAGGCCTTTCTGTATGTTCTTTAAATTGTGATGTTGCACAGCTTCACATGAGCAGGTGTCATTGTCGTCGGTCGTAGCCATACCTAGTTATCTTTGTGCCGCCACATTATGGCTACTTGCTGTGTTTGGAGGGTTTAGTTGTGTGCATACTTTAGATCCTGTTTTAATATCACCTGGTTTAGCAGAGTTACTGGTTTCGTGGCCCTTGCTGGAAGTGAGGGAAACACCAGTGACTGCTGTCCAAAGGCAGAAAATACAGTGTCAGAATTCTTATACTGTAGAATTATTTCCCTCTTGGTGCTGTGGAAATCGGTTTCTTTATATATAGTTGCTACTTGACCTCTTGCTTGATTTGTAATTTATTATGACATCTGCATAAGGCATCATTCAGCCGTGCTCCTCCTGGTGTCTTCATGATATCCTTCTAGACCACTGAACCAGTTCTGACTCTTTTTGAAGCTGCTAATGTGGAGAAATTAAAAGCAGGAACAAGCAGGCATGTTGGTTCAAACAGCCCCTGTCTAATTACAGCCGCTACAGTAAATCATGGGTGCCCATATTGCCACTTTTCTCCTGATAACGCGTCGTCCAGTTCTGCGGGACGCTGCGAGCTTCATCTCGTGAACGATGCCACCAGATCAGCGCTTCACCGGAAAAGAATCGATCGGACAGAGAGAAATCAAAAGGGTCACTGCTCCTGTGGTGGCACGGTCGAGTGATATTTTCAGCGTTGGCCATGACAACATCTGCCACCTGAAATCAAACTTTCAATAAAATCCCACATGTAAAGTCAAGTTCAAGCAACTGAGAAAAAGAGAAACCCAAACAGAGAGCTGTGATCCAGAGCAGACCAGCATATGCCCTGGTTTCTAAGCTCCACCGATCAATTACCAGTATTGATCTCTCTATGACTAGAGGGTGACATCTGAGGCTTTTTGTGTTGCTCACAGTACATCAGGAAACCAGCAAAACACTTTAGAAAAGATCCTTATTTTATCCTTATAAAACCCAGTGTAAGAGCGAGACAGGAAGTCTGACATAAAATGAAGTAAATAGTTTATTAGAAGCGTTTAACAATGACGCTCAAGTCATTCTGAGTCTAATCTGAGCGTATAAACGGTGACATGGTCGGATAATCTGGTAGAAATGGGTCGGGTTAGTGAGGGTTAGTGAGGGAGGAAGAACAGAGCTGGAGCTGGAACAAAGATGATGGGACTTTGATCTTGGAGGGGAATGATTTCATTATCAAAGGAAACAACTGCTTTTTTCTTTTCTATAGTTAATCTTTTTTTAAATGAGCAAAAATCTGATTTGCTTATTCCGACCCACTGAGCACCATTATCTTTAGATATGATACCAATAGATAATTAACTCTTTTAAAGTGCCACTTTCAGCTATTAAATATTACATCTATCCTTGTATGAATATCTTCCAGTATTTAATAAACTGAAATATTATTGTAAAATATTTATTTCATAATGAATATATAGAACCACATTAAATATAAGTCAATTCTTTAAATTAGAATGTACCAATAAAAGAACAGGTGATAAGTTATAAATGCAGTCACTTCTAAATTCCACTACAGTATCTGTCCTTATAAATTGTCATTGAAAGCATATAAACAAGGAAACCTGCCGCAAAACTTTTATTTTTTTATCGGAGGTTAAATTCGGATTCGTCTCGCAGCTTTTATGGACAAACCGCAGATCCAGCGCTCCGTTATTTTTACATAAGAGGTCACCTGAGACATTTGTCACCTCATCACGATATGGTTAGGCAACACGCACGCACGCTCACGAGCACACACACCTCATCACCTCCTCGAGCCGGTCGTCAGGTGTCCGGCAACACTCCGCCGCGTGGCAGAGATAGCGAACCTGAGAGCTCGTTCCCTCGGTGTTGGCATGAGCTACAGCAGAGGCCTCCAGGCTGGACATGCACGTCCTCCTCGCTGCATAGCCACCGTGCACACTTCCAGTTGATCTCTCTTGCCCAGGTGTCACACACACACACACACACACACACACCTGGGGCTTTTAATAGGTGTGTTGTCATTTTCTATGGCAGAAGAGGCTGTTGCGTAACGCCGTGAAGGATTAGCAGAGTCACAAGTGCAGCAGTAATCCTCGGCACATTCTGCCTCTTTAGCCCCAATTTGGAGTCTCACTTTAACACTGATTTCATCAATAACTCCAGGTGTGACCCAGTTTTTCTACTTGGGTTTGTGACCCATGTTAGTCACCCCATAGGTAACCGTTTAGTTGGGTAAATGTGAGCACGCTCTGCCTGTGGTGATGTTGGCAGAATGTCGTGATCTCTGATTTCTCTGATCTGACACTGATTTCCATGTGCAGAGTTTATTCCTCCTGCTTAATTTAAAGGCTTTTCCTTCACGGCAGATCTTCAGGATCGAAGCGCTCAGTGGGAGAACCTGCAGCATATTTGATCACTGGATTAATCCGATGTCAATCCCAGGTCTTGCGTGACAAATTTTGGGATTAACCACACCAGTAAGTAGGTTTCTAATCATTCTTAATTTAAATGTTAGTCATTTGTTACATTCTAAAGGTTTTAATGACTGAGAGAATGTAAACAGACACATATTGTCGAAACAGTTAATTCTCACCTTTATTTTTCTTCTTCTTCTTTTTAAGCCTGACAAGAAGCTCTTTCGGGACACAACAAAGATTGAAAATGACAGAGAGTTTTGTTGTAATCTTCTGAACATCTTTTGTTTGGAGGAACTCACCCAGGATGTGTCTTAAAGGGGGTCGACACACGAGCAAAGATGAACCCTTATGTCAGCTCACACTTCAGGAGAGATCTTTTCCCCCACTTCCATTTGTTGTAGCCACAGCATTTCCAGGTTGTTGTGTGTACTGTGAAATAAAGGGTTGTGGGTTTGAATCTCTCTGGAGAAACTGTTGAAGTCTCTGTAAATGTTTACAGAAGGTAATGATCTGATTTCATTCTTACTATTATGATTCAAGTTTACCCCGCATGTTTGTGTTCCTCGTTATCGCCGCATATGAACTGGAATTGAAATCATGGAAATGTGCTTGGATGCTTTTTGTGACGTTGTTCAAACAGATCTAATCTGCAGCTCGCGTATGCTCTAAACAACCTTCTCCGCCTGATCTGTTAACTCTGACACCAAACCTCCAGAAAAGATGTAGAAATCCTCCACAGGTGACGTGCGGTCTTATCTTTTCCCTCCATATGAATCTGCTACTCAAAGCTGGAAGCGCACGAGATGTCAAAGGCAGATCAAAGTAATCTCTCTTTTCTTCTTATCGTCAGGCCTCGGTGAGTTCTCGGCTGTAATGAGGTATGTTTGCTTTCAGAGGCTAATTGTTGCAGGTAATTGCTAACAGCAGTGTGGCTCAGGTCTGTTTCTTCTTTGCCAGTTTGACCGTGGCCATTAAACAGGTATGCAGACCCTTTGAATGATGATGCTAAAGCAGTGACATGACTGACTGGAAAGGGCATCGTTTCCTTGACTTTGGCAGAAGGGCAGCAAGTTGCAGCACAAATTTAGGTGCGGTGAAGCCGGTAGAAAGCGTGCGTTGAGTACGCAACATTCTGTGCCTTCTCCAGCTTCTGAGGGTGTGTGATGACAGTGGACATTTGACCCTACTAAAGGTTCTCTGCTCTGTTTCCTCATGCTGATGCCAAAGGATTATGAAAAATTCAAATAACTGGTCGTAAGAATTCAGCATGTTTTCTTGTTTGTTTTTTTCTTCAGCTTTTTTTGGCTGCATGTAAAATACTTTCTCATCGTGTCGTTGATCTTTTAGTTTGCCCGTCCTGTATGCACCGCCCTGTAATGTGCATCCCACCTCTGCTCCAGACATCCCTTTATTTCCTGTAACTAGACCAGAACTTGTCCCGCATGTATTTATGAAGACTGTTACCGCCCATACAGCCCTAAACTACCTTGTCTCTGTCAAATGGATTATTGCGCAACAGACTCAAATCCCTCATGTATCTATGACGTCTGTGTTTTCAGCACCTAAAACATTATTTTTTGAGTATGTTTAAATGTGGACATTCTTTGAATCCACCTCCAGACCCCTGAGACAAAGGCTACATCTGTCAAAGTAAGGACTATAGTGGAGGTAAACAAGTGATAGATCGACGTCACTTGAACTTGTATCTTCCATTTAAAAACCAGCAATGTTATGGACACGCACTGAACTGACTATATCAGCCGACAGCATAAGGACACTTGGATCAAGGGATTATTGAAGCTGAACTTTTCCAGGCTTTTTGACAAACGATGGGAGCTGCACGTGTGAAACGGCGCTTCAGTGCTGTGGTAGACGGGCCAGTGGAGGAAGAGGAGGTCATGAGGCTAGCACTGAGTGATGCGGATACGGCTATGGTGGGGGGGAGTCCAGCGGGTTCCCCAAGCAGTCCTTCCCCGACCCGCGCCCTGAATGGCAAATTCATACCGTTTCAGGACAAGGTTACCAATGCACGGAGGCAGAGTACCATTGGGGAGTCAGTTGGAGGGGATGCAGGAGAAGGCGGGATGAGAGCTAGAGGAATGTGCTCCGGGGTTGTCAAAGGCAGTGGTAAAGGCGGGAGAGCGAAAGACCGGTCATCCTCTGACCAGGATTCCCTCTCTTCCCCCTTTACTACGGGCCGAAGGTGCACCAGGCGCTCAAGCCGCCGGCCCCGACAGCGCTTTGTGGGCAAGGACGGACGCTGCAACGTCACCTTCGTCAACATGAGCGAGAGGGGCCAGCGCTACCTTAGCGACCTCTTCACCACCTGTGTGGACATCCGCTGGCGCTGGATGCTCGTCATCTTCACCCTCTCCTTTCTTCTCTCCTGGCTGCTCTTTGGTTTTGCCTTCTGGCTCATCGCCTCTGCACATGGGGACCTCTCAATCGGGCTTCCTAAAGGCTCAGGTTCTTCTCCGGGATCAGGAGAGGCTGGGTTGGGAGGAGAGTCTGAAAAAGAGGGAACTGTAGGGGAGCCCTGCTTCCTCCAGGTGAACAGCTTCATGGCTGCCTTTCTATTCTCCTTGGAGACGCAGACATCCATCGGTTACGGGTTCAGAAGCGTGACCGAAGAATGTCCCCTGGCGGTGGTGGCGGTCGTTTTGCAGTGCATTGTGGGCTGCATTATTGACGCCTTCATCATCGGGGCAGTCATGGCAAAGATTGCCAAGCCCAAGAAGCGCAACGAGACTCTGGTGTTCTCTGACACAGCCGTGGTGGCGCTGAGGGACGGGAAACTCTGCGTCATGTGGAGGGTTGGAAACATGCGCAAGAGCCACCTGGTAGAGGCGCACGTTCGAGCACAGCTGCTGAAGGTGAGTGGACAGAGTAGGAAAAAGAAATTCCCCAAATTTATAAAGAAGCTGTTGTGAGAGGTCAGAGTTGGAGGTAGTATGAGAGAGGACGACAGAGCGGCCGGACCATCTGGCCTGTATTCCAGATTGTTGTTAATGAGAGCTTATTTTATCCTCCCTCAGTGGTAGGGAGATTTAATGTGGATTAACTTTCCCCACAATTCTTTAACGGAGGACCATTGTCCTCTGTTATCCCATTTGGTTCTGTGAGGAGAACTCCGTGTAGGCTAGAGCTTTATAAAGGATCACTTTGTGTTTACCTCTCGGACCAAAATGTGGGTCCTTCAAAGGTTTTTTGGTCAATGTGGGTCAGGATCTGCCCAACACTGAGCTGTTTTTAATGTTATTTTACGTTTGCAAATGAGAATGCACCGATTTGAAATGAATTTAATTAGATTTAAGTACATTTCCACAACATCGTCAATGTTTCTCTTGGTGACATCACTGTGTTCTCTATTCCCAACTTCAGCCCAGGGTGACAGAGGAGGGAGAGTTCCTCCCATTGGACAACGTAGACATCAATGTGGGCTTCGACACCGGCACCGATCGCATCTTCTTGGTCTCACCGGTGACGATTGTCCACGAGATTAACGATGAGTCACCCTTGTTTGAGATTGATCGAAAAACCCTAGAAAAGGACGCCGATTTGGAGCTGGTCGTCATACTTGAGGGGATGGTGGAGGCCACGGCCATGACCACACAGTGTCGTAGCTCCTACGTGGCTTCTGAAATCCTCTGGGGACATCGATTCGAACCAGTGCTCTTTGAGAGGAAGGAGTGCTACCAGGTCAGAAAAGTACACAGATGTGCAGTATACAGACGAAACACTCAAGGAAACTGACTTTTCCTGTATTTTCTACCCCAGGTGGACTACTCGTTTTTCCATCGGACCTATGAAGTCCCGGATACACCATCATGCAGTGCTAAAGAGCTTGCAGAGCAGAAGAGCCATCAAAGCTCACGCTCATCTTTCTGCTATGTGAATGAAGTGGCTCTGCAGCTCGTGACACCAGACGATGAGCCCGATCAGAACCAAAATCCCGACTGTCCTTCGCCGCCAACAAGAAGACAGTCTCTGATGGGGCATCTCCACTACAACTGAGTCTCAACCTGAATGGTAAAATACAGTTAGACGTTTAGGGGATTGGCCAAGAGAGAGAATTTTAAATGTTTATGGGTTTTACAGGCTGATAATCAAAGGTAGGAAGTCTATAAACGGACCACAGGAGAAAAATGTCATTTTTAAGGGTTTATGAGTTTTAGAGGAGCATTACTTGACCCAGTTGTCTGATTGATCCTGGCAATCTTTGAGAATCACCTGACTGCCAGGTGTCACATCTGGCCCGTCGCTACCACAGCACATTAGACATCAGCCCCATCGTCTGCCTGGCAACAGCGCTCAACAGCACCACCTGGTGGCTGACGGGGAACTACAGAGCTGTGTACTGTTCAAAGGTACAACTCAGGAATGTATCCCACTGTGATGCTCATTTATCATTTCGAGATTTATTTTCTTATGGTGAGTATGAATAGGGCACATTTTATGCAGCTGAGTGGGGGATACATTGCATGAGGGAGAGACAGCTGAAAACATGCAGCAGTTCTGAGCTGTTTCTTTTCCATGTTGAATGTTCTTAACAAGGAAAAACATTTTATGCTATTTAAATGTGTTTGATTGTAACACACTTTAATTTTATCAAACATTTTGTGCTGGGTGGAAAATCGTTTGGTTTGGTTGTGTAATTCATGGTTTCAAACCTAATGATTACACCAGAAAATGGCAGATCAGATGATTAACACACATTTCTTCTTTTGGAATTTTGTTTCTGCTGCATCTACTTGTGTTCATGTTGCTATAATCAACAATAATGTATTTTACTTGCATGTTTTTAGACAATAGCACTTATAGTAAGAGAGCTATACTATGTAAGTGTCTTCAACTCCAGTCAGACTAGATTCATGTCAAGTAGGACCCTCTTCATGAACATTTTTATTGCACAGGGGTGTGTCCAATATAAACAGAACAGTTTGTCTAAGAGAGAGAAATGTTCTGACAATGATGAGCTGATCTGTTGTTTCTTTGGTGTAGCATGCAACTGGATGAGGACTGTGGAAAGTGCACCAAATTTAAGTGAATCTAGTTTGTTAAGCAAGTTTTATTAAAATGTATTACAGTGAGTAGTGCTGTTATTATGATTCCACATCCGACCGCAGAAGCATCGATATCTAATGTTAAATCAAACTCTTATTGAATCATGCAAGAGTGCATTTTACGGTCACTTTAAAATCTGCAAGATGTTGTGAGGCAATTACTGTGAATCCATTAGATGTCTATGAAATGCACTGATAATATATAGCAAAAAACAAAACAAAACCAAACATGTCATAGTTGCCTTTTATATAACACACACACAAGGTAGTAGTTTATTATGGACTTGCTTATAATTTGCACAATGCCACCTGAGTATTGAAATGTGTTTAGAGTAGTTGTTTTATGTGGGGAATATGGGAGGGATGGAAAAAGATGTAAGTTGGTGTTTGGATTGCAGCCCGCTTGGCCCATTGCACAGCTTGTGAACTTGTTCTTTGCACATGAGGAGACTAATATCAAATATAAAGCGCTGCAAGAGTGCATTGTTGCTCAGCCAGCACAGGTCAGCCTCAGTCTGCCAGTACTGGTGTTTCATTCCGTTTGTTGAAAGAATTGTGTTATTCTGACCTTGAAGAGTTGTGAATTTGCATCATATAATCTACCACATTTAAGTGTTTTTTGTTTCCTCTCATTTCACTTCTCCCTTGATGCCACCATGCTGTATTTATAGACTCTGTGGTGGGCCCATGAAATGTAACACTGGTTGCTTAACATTCAATACACAAGGTGCATATAATATTACAATAACAGCAGAAGACTTGGTCATTTCATCAAAATATTGAGTTGATTGTTCACTGAATAATCAATGTAATCATTTTACTCTTATGTAAAACATGCCCATCATTCCAAAATCACTGTGCAAATGAACATCTCTGCTCTAATATTGAAATGTGTTTCTAACTTCCTCAGGCACAAAGCAATACAGAGCTATTAGAAAGCAAAAACTGATTGGTAAATCCTGTTTTGTTCTTGTTCAAGTGCTTTCTGAACTGCTTAATGAAGAGTGTAACTCGATTCGCAGAGAATTCTTGCCCCAAAAATAAACTTGTTATACTCGAATCTGCTAACTGACGCCCATTTATTACTGAAATGACTGCATGTTTATGCTTAAAGCAGTTTGTTTTTCTTCTTATACTTAAGAAAACGCTGGTTTTGCACATAAAGGTCGTCATACAAACTTTGTCTTCGTGACAGACTGCTTGTATTAATGCGCCCAGTGATAAATGATTCTTCTTGTCGCATTTGAATTACACCTGTTAAGTACAGCCCTGTCGTTTCCGAGAAGATTGAGAAAGGCTGCTGGATTTAGCTCAGTTATATACTGAAATAGTTGCTGATGGTCGCAGACCGGCGCTCGTCTGCTGATGCGGCGGTAAACAAAGGGCGCGCAAATCTCTCAACTTTACCGCGAGAGCGCCGCGCAGGCACCTGCTGCCGCCCTCCCATTGGCTCCTTCCCCTGTCACTCACAGCTAGCGCCGCCCTTCGCCTCTTCCTATTGGCTGATCCTCAACGCCATTTGTCGCCGCACTTGTCTCATGCCAGCTCTGGGGCGTCGGATTCCCGTCGCATTCATGAGGCGGGTCTAAGGTCCGGTTGTAGGTTTTTACTGGACTAGAGCCGCGATTAAATGGCCTCGCGTTGAATGTGATTGGCCGCCTACCAGGAAGTCGGTCTCCGGTGCTGAAGCCGTTCCGCTGCCCTTTCTGCTCCGACTGTTTCATTCCCACCGTGGACTGTGAGTGCGGCTGGAGAGGAGCGGTGCGATGATAAAAGCCGCATATGCGGTAAGCTACACACCTACCAGGGAGGAAAATACCCGAGAAACAGCCTCGCCCCGCTTCTTCTCTCCGCGACGCCTTATTCACGACCGAGAACCGAGCCCGAAGGTGAGAGATTTACAGTACTTTAATCCATCTCGCCGGAAACAATTTAATATCCCGAACGTGTCATATCTAGGTGTCACCGGCTAACCGCGCTAGTTTGCTCCAAACGCTGCTATAAAATAATAATTAAAGCGTTGGTACAGACAGGGGCGCCGCTAATGGTATGATCTGCATACGTCTTTCAAGATAATCTTACATGTTGTTGGCCTGGACTGTCTAATGGTCGGTTTGTGAATGGTTTCCACCCAGAGTCAGTCGATAGCAGCCCCGCTTCACCTTTGTGCCGGCCGCCACATCTACCTATGATTCCCGGTGGAAACGACTCGGTTCGCCGGCCGCCACATCCATCCGTGCGCGTTTGACAATTAAAGGCGTGTTTGATCTGGAAGGTGTGGTGGCCAGTTTCTGTGCCAAAGGATAAAACATCGTGGCTTCTGTTCTTCGTTCCCGCATAATCAACTAATCACCTATTTATTCCATTAGTCATGTGTCTGACTCTCCACCCATTTATAGCGCACGCACGCTCCCGCACATTAATAAGACAGATAGGGCTGACGTAGATAGATCACCAGACCCCCCGCAGTGAATGACCTCAGCTGTAGCTGCATGCATTGTCTGCGGGCTGCAGGCCGTGTTCCCGGTGTTGCTATGGTGGAGGGGAACAGTGAGGTTTGGGAACTCCAGCTGCTGCAGTGTAATGCGACAACCTGTCAGGGCTCAGTGTGTCTGTGTGGGTCTGTGTGTGTGAGTCTGTGTGTGTGTGTGTGTGTTTTCTTTAACGGACCAATTGGCTCTGATTGCCACCAGCAGCATCTTTGTGGTCTTCAGCATAAATCCTCTGTTTGAGCTGGAAAAATGTGATTCTTCAGCCTTAGAAGATGAAACCTGTGTTTTAAATGTCTGTCTTTAGTGCCAGTACATTGTGGAGCCAAACTGCTCGTACGTGCATACAGGTCGGACTTTTAAAGCACATATCGGCCTCACTGACTCATTACGGTGGATGTTGATTCATTAGTTATTCACACATTTCTTTTTTGACAGGGAATTTCTCAATTAAATTAATCTACTTAAAAAGGGGAAACAAATGTCCCATTTAAAAAAGTGCTTATTCGGCGAAGACAAGTCATTCATGGCATTGTGTCATCTATTTTCATATGGAGAAACGCATATTTCCCTACTGAGTGGCAGGGTGTGTCTCATTCCACCCACAGTTGTAATGGAGTGACAGGAATGGGTAAGGTGGGGTTAGGGACCAGGTTTTTGCATTAACAGAAGCAGCAGACAAAAAAACAACAACTAAGGCTGTGATGCGTTGCAGGAATCAGGCCAGATCACATACCTGTTGAGACATGGAGACGCCTAACACTCAGTATACACAGAGAGGCCGACACAATAGCTCAGCTGTCAGGTGGAAGGTGACGTTTGTACTGACTTTTCTTAGTGACTTCATAAAAGGCGTGTGTGTCGACTCTATAAAACCCCAAATTGATCATCATAATAAATGTGGAACCCTGTTTAAGAGCCAGAGCTTCAGTCAGCCAGTAAATCTGTCATCATAGAGAATTACCAGGTTCGAGGGTGTCGCTCCTCTGATCTAGGACTTTCCTGTGAACCTCAGTGGACGTTTCCCCCCTCTAAGAGAACTTTTCAGGCACAGTCACTCCAGCGGTTTCATGCTTGTCAAAACAAATCTCCGAACATCATGCGGCAGCGCCAGAGCTGATTGGAGTTTGGCTCCGTCATCCAGAGGAGAAACCACGTTTATCTGCTGTCACCACGTCTTACTCAGGAATGCAAAGGAGCGCTTTAGCATGGCTGCGTCCAGTGGCCTGTGCCACTCCAGTTTCTCTCAGCTGAGCTGGCGCGCTGGAATATTCCTCCCTCCCTTTTCCTTCATCCCCGGAATGTCGTGTCAGTTTACTCAATCAAACGATGCGCCTTGCTCTTCCTCCACCCTCCATCTCTCTGTCCTCCCCCTCCACCCCTCTCCGGTCTCTTCTTGAGTTGCTGTGTCGTTAATATAGGCCATCCCTGACCCGTTACTCTGCCTCCACGCTAACGCCGGTCTCCCCTCACGTGCGTGCACCCTGCACGCGATCAGTTTGTCCGTCCATCATTTTTCTCCCTCATCTGCAGCGCTCTACTTTTGATTCTCGTCCAAGACGAAGCTTCTGATTGAAAAGTCCGGGCTAATTCCTGCGTCCGATGTCTGCCTGTGTCTCCTTTTGCCAGCAGAACCATGTCCAAGGCCACAGGGGGCGGTGCCAACGATGTCACCCGCTTCCTGTATTCGGGGGTGGGACCCGGTTCGCCCGCCTCCAATTCGTCGTTCTCCGCCGCCAGCCAGGCCGACTGGGCAGCAAAGAGGCTGGTGTGGGTGCCCTCAGAGAAGCACGGCTTTGAGGTGAGCCAGCAGGAGCCGCTCACATGCCAAACGCCCTCTGTTTCTGACAAGCAATCACATCCAATTAAGCTAGTTTAACGGGCTTTAACGAGCCCTTTTTTACAACCTGTCCTCACATTCCATTTTACATTATCTAGGTGTAAACTCAGGTAAATAATTAGCTCCGAATGCATGTCTTTGACTGAAGGTGTGTAAAATAGGTGAGGCAAAGCTGTACATCTCTGTATGTACACATACTCTGTATGATTTTCCTGTTCCTTCCAGTTTCTCCCGTCCCATGGCCTATAGCTTCTGTCACATTTAAGCCTTATGACTGGTTGTTATTGTATGATGTGCCATATTTCTGAGTCTTTCTCTCTCTGCTGCTGGCTGCATGGCGACCTCGGGACACAACAAGGCTCTGTTTCATCCCTCATATGCTAAAGAAGCAGCTGAGAGACACTGACTTCATTTTACACTCATGATCTGAGAATGACTGGACACATTCAGAGAGTCTCGTTTTATGAGCTTGCTGTCCACTCTGTGACTAATGTATTCACACGCTCAGGAAAACACACATATTTTGAATGTTTTACAAAGCACCAACAATAAAGCAGAGTCATGTGACTTGGTCCTGTACTTCCTGTCTGAAAAGCATGAGACCACTCGTGGGACAAGTCTCTCCTTCTCCTCTTGTCTGTGTTCCATATCCATCTATTTTTAGCTGCTGCCAAGTACAATGACCACACACAGTCTGACGCTCACAGAAAGTGAGTCTGAAAAAACATATTTTTAAGTCTTTTCTGAAGGTGTGTGAGTATTTGATTTGAGAGCTGCAGAAGCAAAGCATTGCTTTTTCTCAGCATTATCACCTAACGCTTAAGTTAATTTGATTCAGATCCGTTTATATTGCCTCTGTTATACAGCATAACGGAAGCTTAATATTTAACTTTGACAGAGCTGTAGAATAACTTTCGTTTTACTCACAATTAGGAAGTTGCATCCTTGAAGGTGGAAAACCTGTAACAAGCTGCGTAATAGTCATTGCAATTGCACTGAATACATTTTAGGAGCTCTGTTGCTAATTTTTTGTAAAACCCAGTTGGTTTTTTGGGATGCGTAATACGGATGCTGGTGCTGGAATCATCCGTGTCGATGTTTACTGCAGGATTTCACCAAAGCATTTTCTGATGCACTGCCCCCATCTCTCGGCCTGTCTTAATCCATCCTCATCCTCCTTCTGCCCCCAGTCGGCCAGTATCCGGGAGGAGCGCGGCGATGAGGTGGAGGTTGAGCTGACAGACAGCCAGAGGCGCGTCACATTGTCCAGGGAGGAGGTGCAGAGGATGAACCCCCCACGCTTCAGTAAAGTGGAAGACATGGCTGACCTCACCTGCCTGAACGAGGCCTCGGTGCTGCACAACCTGAGAGAGAGATACTACTCCGGCTTGATCTATGTGAGGCTTCCCAACAGAAAGAGAGCAGTTTGCACACATAGTCAGTGGGAGAGACTCACCGATGTCCACATGCGTGCAAGTTCAGACTGTAGTGCTGTTTGCATGAACATGTTAGCAGTTTGCTTCTCTGGCGTGTCCTTGTAATAGACACAGGGTGATAAGAGTGAGGACTCAGTTTACCTTGGTGTGTGTGTGTGTGTTTAGTGGTAGTTGGAAGCATCTCCATTTACTTTAGAAGAAAACGTGAGCAGCCTTAGATCGCCAGGACTGACATGTAATAAGCATGTTGCACACGATTATTATTAAGTGTTTAACTTGGTATTTAAACCATAGTGAGTCTTAGTAATCGGCTGCTGTTGATGTTGAGAGTGAGTTCTCTTCTGCATACGTGCAAATCAAAAATCAGCGTAACTGACGGCTCACTGAAAGTTCAGTTAAGTGTCTTTCGTGAGCTGCTTTAAGAGATTTAGTTCTAAATCGGAGTAAAGCCGCCAACATTTACAGTGTGCGTGACTGAAATTGAAACCCACAGTTTTATGTTCACGTAGATGATAAGAACAAGGATATCGATGAGAATTAATGGACTTACCTTTATCATATTCTCATGCGTTTACTATCAAATATAACCCTCTGTTGTGTACAATTTCCCAGACGTATTCGGGGCTGTTCTGCGTGGTAGTGAACCCTTACAAGAACCTGCCCGTCTACACAGAGTCCATCGTGGAGATGTACAGGGGCAAGAAACGCCACGAAATGCCCCCTCACATCTACGCCATATCAGAAGCTGCCTATCGGAGCATGTTGCAAGGTACTCTCCACTATCTCTGACCTCTTACCCATAGCTGAGCCTGACACTAGAGCTCGCCCATACATCTGCTATCAGCGACTGGCCTGGAAAACAGCGCTGCCCCCCCCCTGTGTCACTGTGATCTTTGTCCAGTCAGTCAGCCCTCTGCGGACTTCTTGTAAGGGTGTGGTGCTCTCTCAAACCGTGGTTGATGATCAAATGCCTTAAAAGTGAAAACAGCCTAGTTGATGCAACAAGGATTTATGGTTGTGACACTCCCTAAAAGTTTGCGGGGTATTTCGTAATTACGGAGCGCTGCGATGATTTGTACCATCGTAAAATTAACAATGCGGGCCGGCATTTTTGCATCCTGTCGACTTCGTGAGACAAAACACACAAGAATTCTTAGCATTTTAAAGCGGTTAATGGTGGCTTGGGCAGCGGCTCCGCCTCGGGGTGTTTTCCTGACACAAATAGAAACGGAGCCACCCCACACCCATCTCTGAGGACGTTATACAGGTAGGGGTGGTACCACACTGAATGAACTCGTAGGACCAGAATGAATTCTTTTAGTGTGAGCATGTGGGAGTTTTTAAAATGTGAATGAAACTAATTGACACACATCGGACACCTGTGTCAAGTGGCTTGACGGGCCAGAGAGACCGGTTTAGCTGGTCATCTGTGCTAAGCAGTGGCTGACGTCCGTCACACGGCCGGCGAAAGATCAACCGCAATCGTCCTCCTGAGGCATCTGTCCCTTTTTTGGGTTGTGACACAGTGTAACACAAGCCAGACGGGGTCAGAAGAAGCTGCACTCACACACACGTGTGAACGTCAGCGTGTTATTTTGAGGCGCGTCATATTTAGCGTCAACGTTTAAAGAGAGTTGTGATCTCGCAAAAACACGTCCAGTGCAATCAGTCACTTATTTGTTGTTTCATGTTTTTCCACAGACAGGGAGGATCAGGCCATCCTCTGCACGTGAGTATCTTATTTTAGGATGTGTGTTTGGTGTGCGTTGAGGCTGGTCCCCATAATACAGAACGATTTCGCGCTCTCCTCGTTTGTCTGTCGCACTTTATTTTCACTTATTTGTTGCGTATTCGGCTTATTGTTTCCATACAGATATATTTTGAAAGCGCAGGTCCCTTCTGCACAGTTGAAACTAATCGTAAAGATGGGATATTTTTATTTTGCGAATTTAGAGGATATTTTATTTTCTCTTCGTGCCCCACTTCCTGTCGGATAATGTGTTGGGCTTAGGGCTGCCCCCTGTCGACCAATGGGACATTCTTATGTTGCTGTGTCACTGTTGCCACGAGAATGACCAACTAAATGTCAGTGTTGCTAAGATACCCCTGTGACGTGGCTGATGCACGACACAAGCCAGACATTATCTATGTGGCATAAAAAGAACAAGTGGTCACAGAAGTGTAGAAAACACTGGGAAAATAAACAGGAATGGCAGGAAAACCGTGGAAATAATCCATCCAAAGCCATCTGCCAACCCAATGTCTCCATGAGTCAAAAGGAGTGACTGAGGTTGAGCAGCCCGGGTCCACGGAGGAACGAGAGGCTTCAGCATCTCCAGAAGCTGATAGAGCACGGTTGATTTTATTAGGCTCAAATCTGGTGGACAGGGGAGGTAAGCTGGAAGCAAAGCTACGTTTAGTCACATGTAGTTCACTGCTCGCCACTCATGACCTATCTGTAGGCTACTCTGAAGTTCATCATATTTAAGTTCACTCTAACAGTAAACGTTCGTATTTGTTCGGAGGACTTTGGAGTCAGAACAGTGCACATCGTGTTGGAGCCCAGACGGAACATCAATGCTCCTGGTGTGTTGCAGGGCTCAGGATACATCAGTGATGTTCTTTGTGGGTCTTTTTGAACACTTCATACACAGGATTAGGGTACAAACTCCAAGAAGTGCCTCACGAATGTGACGTCTTGTCTTGTTTGTTACCGCCGTCCGTCCGTCTCGCCTGTCATCGCGTCTTCCTGCCAGACTCTTCCTGTCATTGTCACGGATTTGCCATTTTAAGCCCATCCGGATCATTTGGGACGAGGCATCTTATTCTTTTAGATCCTCTTCAGCATCTATTTTTACTCAAATCTCTTTGTTCTTCTCTAAAAGTAACAATGCAGACACCCGCCGTCTGTACCCGCTCTATATATGCACCTGCATCATAAATGTATGTTTAGACACTCCCTGCGCGCTTCCTGCTGAATTCGTTCATGTAAATGAAGTTCAGAATAGAGATTGGGATTTGCATTTTTGGGTCTCTTTCTGTGTTTCCCAGAGGCGAGTCTGGGGCTGGAAAAACAGAAAACACAAAGAAAGTCATCCAGTATTTGGCTCATGTTGCCTCCTCCCACAAGGGCAGCACTCTTGGCAGGAACAAGGACGCCATACAGGTATGTGACACCAAACACACACAGACATTAGGGAGCAATCAGTCCCCTAACCTAAAAAGGAAGCGCCGTCCTTTCACTCAAACCCCCTTTTGCCGTGACTTTCCTGCGGTTCTGTACTCGGCGTCTCTTTGCTAAACAACCCTCGAAACGTTGATTTACACCGACCCGATGGGTTCAGTCCTACCGCTATTGAGGTGTGCTTTGGTTTCACCAGTTCTTTCCTGCGTTTTCTCTCTGTTTGTCTTCACCTTCCTTCCTGCCTGCACTTGTTCCCCCCCCATTCTCTCCCCTCGCCTCTCCCTTTAGATGGATGGCTCTAGGTCTCTAACGAGGGGCAGCACTTTGGCAAACAGGGTGAGTTCGCTCCATCCTGATGGTTTGGACTGCGCTTTCCTCCTGTCCTATTTCCTGTTTACTGAACCCAGCGATGGTGCTGATTAACCATCAGAGTAGCGTCGTCTCCAGCTGAAACACTGATGCAGCTCCTCATCACACTCATGTTCTGTCATACTATATTTGACTTTGTAATTTTGTGTTTTTCTTGTGTTTGTTGTTATTTTTTGTCTAAACTGTCCTTTTTTTTGTTCATTCCATGTCTGTGCATCCATCTGTTCCACTGTTTAACTTTTTATTTTCCACATCTCATCAGCATATGCAGTTTGTGAGTATGAAATTATTGAGTTAATTTGGGTTTTTATTTTAACCTTTCATTGACTTTAGAAATGCCTCAGTTTGTTTCCTCACCTGTAGAAGTTTTTATGCTGAAGAGGTGGAAAACCTCCTCAGAAGCATTCACCTTGCCCTGTGCGTGAGCATTAGTTTGTGTGTGTGTTTTCCATCAGTTTTTGCCAGTTTGTACAGTATATTCTCTACCTAAAGCTTCAGCATCACACTACTAATGACCTGTTAACAAACAGCTGGATTCTTAAGAACTGCCTAATTAGCCATAATATGTAATGTTTGCAGCTTCTGACTCTCCTCCTTGTAAAACTGGTCCTGATTTGGCTCTTTTCAACTGGTTTATTCTCTTAAAGGCACCATTTGCCATCAGATATGAATTATACACCCATCACACCGTAGCATGGTGCTCCTACGGTCACTGCTGTAGGTACAGTACCTACTGTAGATATTTAAGCTACAGCTGCTAATCTAGTACAGCTCTGCTCCACGAGGTCAAAAGGGCATTTTTGATCAATTTTACTGAGGCTGTAAACTTTGTAATTCTGTGAAACTCACTCAAATCTCACATTTGTCAGGGCGAACTGGAGAAACAGCTGCTGCAGGCCAACCCCATACTGGAGGCCTTTGGCAACGCCAAGACCGTCAAGAACGACAACTCCTCCAGATTTGTATGAACAGACACCATCATCCCACCATCTCCACGGTGACCATATTCATAAAATGTGTTTCTTATTCCTCAGGGTAAATTCATCCGCATCAATTTTGACGTGGCGGGGTACATCGTCGGTGCCAACATCGAGACCTGTATCCTTTTACATCGCCTCAACACACCCACAACATTTATTTACTCTCCATTTGTGGACAGAATCAAACGCCTTTATTTTGACCCTTTTGGTTGGTTGTAACGTCGAGATGTGACAAAGGTGAGAAACAGACCCAGACCCAGACCCGGGATTACAAGTTTTATCCATAAAAGGCCATGACTCTGAAAAAAACAGACCTCCTTGAAAAGTCCCGAGCCATCCGGCAGGCCAAAGATGAGCGGACGTTTCACGTCTTCTACCAGATGTTGTGTGGAACGTCTGAGGAGTTGAAGGGTGCGACAGTAAAATCACAGTTAATGTAGTTCATTCTAAACTGTAACAACTAAATGTTGTTTTTTTTGTCTTTTGGTTTTTAGAGGAGCTGCTCTTAGGAAGTGTTGATGAGTATCGCTTTCTCACCTGTGGGTCCATCCCTGTTCCTGGTCAGAGCGATTCAGAGAACTTCACCCAGACCATGGACTCCATGGCAATCATGGGCTTCACGCCAGAAGAGAACATATGTAAACGAAGCACAGAGGGGCTCATTCTTCTGTGCGCACAGCCCACCCTGATGCATGTTTCCCTCTCTTTCTCGGCAGCCATGCTTAAAGTGATCTCTGCTGTGCTCCAGTTTGGGAACATTTCCTTTATGAAGGAGAAGCACCACGACCAGGCGTCCATGCCTGATAACACAGCTGCTCAGAAACTGTGCCATCTGCTCGGCATCAACGTGCTGGAGTTCACCCGCGCCATCCTCACTCCCAGGATTAAAGTGGGTCGAGAGTATGTGCAGAAGGCCCAGACCAAAGAGCAGGTACGGTTTTAAGGCATCAGGCCGTGTGGGTTTCTGCAGACAGTTTTTATGGACTGCGCGTCCTTTCCTGTAGGCTGACTTTGCCGTTGAGGCGCTGGCCAAGGCCACATACGAGCGTCTGTTCCGATGGCTGGTTCACAGGATCAACAGAGCTCTGGACCGCAGACAAAGACAAGGAGCCTCCTTCATTGGAATCCTGGATATCGCTGGGTTTGAAATCTTCCAGGTTGGTTCCTGCGATGGTAGCGCTGCAGAAAGGGATGCATGAAAACATTATTATATTACAACAGGTATATTAAAGTTCAAGAAGATCCCAAATTATCAGGAGAGATTTTTCTCAATTTTTATTAAATATAAGACATTTCAAACACTTTCAGGTTAAATGATTTTGATTTCAGCAATAAGTAAACTAGATTCATACATGTGAAATCTAGGATTTAAAGAGACCTAAATCTACTAAAATCCCTGCTTTTCTCTCCTTCCAGTTAAACTCTTTTGAGCAGCTGTGCATCAACTACACCAACGAGAAGCTGCAGCAGCTCTTCAACCACACCATGTTCATCCTGGAGCAGGAGGAGTACCAGCGGGAGGGAATCGAGTGGAATTTTATTGACTTTGGCCTGGATTTGCAGCCCTGCATTGACCTCATTGAAAAATCCGTATGTTAAAAAAAAGTTTTAATTTTCCATCTTTCATTTTTTTACAAAGACCAAAAATATTTACGCTGCATGATGTATAAAGCAATGAATGAGAAATGTGCACAACAGTCTCAGCTCTCCTATTCCCCATCAGGCTCACCCCCCTGGTGTTCTGGCCCTGCTGGACGAGGAGTGCTGGTTTCCCCGGGCAACAGACCGCTCATTTGTAGAGAAGCTCTCTGCGGAACAAGGCAGCCATCCAAAGTTCTTCCGATCAAAGCAGCCACGCGGGGAAGTAGATTTCTCTATCATCCACTATGCTGGCAAGGTGTGCGCTCACTTTCAGCTCTCTGTCCGTCTCACCGGCAACAGTTTGTAAAAATGTCCTCCGTCCCGTCCCACAGGTGGATTATAAGGCAGACGACTGGCTGGTGAAGAACATGGATCCACTGAACGATAACGTGGCTTCTCTTCTCCACCAGTCATCTGATCATTTTGTTTCAGAACTTTGGAAGGAAGGTAGGTCTGATTTTAATCTGATTGAACTCTCCGAAACACTTTAATAATCATTTCAACCCGATAAGGAGAAATTTCATCACACCTGCGTGTGTTTCTAACAAGATTCCAGCCGTTTAAATAAAAAAACGTCAGCTGGAACAAGTACTAACTGGTTCTCTCTCTCTTCTCTTTCTCCGTCACTCTGTTACACTCTCTCCGTGTCTCTTCTTGTTCTCTCCTCTGTTTGCTTGCTCTGCTCACTCTATCCCTCTGTGCCTTTTTTCCTGCCTCTCCGCTAATTTGGTACTTACCTCTCCTCATCTGCACCGCCCTCCTTCCTGCCTCAGATATTCAAACGCTTCCTCGCGTCTACTTCTTTGACTCCTATGCCACGCTACAGGCCAGTGGCTCCGACAGTAGGTGTCTCCTCCTCAGAGTGTCCCACTGAGTGCTACGTCTTCACTAATACACTAGCTTTACAACACAAGCGACCACTGTCCACAATGATGTTTTTAGCCTTGAGAAATCTGCTCTCTGAAAGTGGAGACAGCAAGAAGACAGCAAATGTCTCCATTTTCAGGTTCCAAAAAACTAAAGATGAGTGTGGGCATCAAGTATGAAGGTATTAGTGTTGACAAAGCTTGAAGTTCTTGTCTCCCATCTCGACTGATATTGTCAGTTTTGTTGTGTCTTCCTAGTTTTTTTTATTATGTCTGCTGTTTTTGTGTGGCTTTTTATTCCCTGTGAGTCATTCTTCATGCTTTAAATGTTGCTGCTGTGCTCCAACTTGCGTGTTTTACCACATTTGCACTGGTACTCAGCATTGTGCTTGTGTAACAGCGACATTCTTTCCTGCTACAGGAATCTCTCCCTTATTTTTAATAGAATCAGGCTTCTAATGGTAGCAGCATGCTTTAGATTTCAAAACTTCGGGGTCACATCAGAGTTGTGGTGCACAATAGTGCCTTATGAGATGAAAACCAGGCAGGCTTCTAGAGAGGCTAGGTATTGATATACACTCACAATATTTGAATAGCAATCTGAACATCAGTGCTAGGTAACGGCCCAATTACAGTATGTGAAGATCTTGTATATGTGTTCCACCTTAGGTCAAATCTTCAGGCTGTCGCTCTGATCCGATATAATACTTAATATATTATCAGATGGATTTCCTGGCCGCAGAAAGCAGATTTACTAGATAACGTTCTCTGATTATGTCACCCCAGAGTTTGTTGACTTTTGTGCGTGGGAATAAATCCGTGCTTGATCATTTTAGAGAGACGGGCAGCGAACTAGCCCTGTAGTCCTGCCTGTTCAGACACGTTCAAGCTTTGTCTGCAAGGATCTTGCACACCTCCATTGTAGTTGGTCTCTTTGTGTATCTCTTGCCGGTTCCTATAAACGCCAAGTCTACTGTACGCCATCTGGTAGTATCTGTTCAGAGACTTGAGAGCAGATGTGAGGCAATAGTGCTCTGACAGGAGCGGAGAGCGAATGCTGACCTGACCCTCCGTTTCCTCCAGTGGACAGGATTGTGGGTCTGGACCAGGTGTCATCAGGAGACAGCAGCGGGCCGGTCACATTCGGAGCAGGAGGTCTGAAGACAAAGAAGGGAATGTTCAGAACTGTCGGACAACTTTACAAGGAGTCTCTCACCAAACTGATGGCCACACTGAGGAACACCAACCCCAACTTCCTCCGCTGCATAATCCCGAACCACGAGAAGCGGGTAGATGAGCCAAAAGATACAATTATGGAAACATTTCCCTTAAATAGGACATGAATGCAAGACCGGAATAAAGATATCTCTCTGCCATTCATAAAAGTCCATCCTCCTGTTCCCCCCAGGCGGGTAAACTGGCTCCCCATCTGGTTTTGGACCAGCTGAGGTGTAATGGTGTTTTGGAAGGGATCCGTATCTGCCGACAAGGCTTCCCTAACCGCGTCCCCTTCCAAGAATTCAGACAAAGGTGTGCATCCCAGACTGTCAAGAACATCTGCTGTCTCTCTCTGCCTCTTTCTTGCCTTTGATTAGACATTTACTTGATCCTCAGATACGAGATCCTAACTCCCAATGCGATTCCTCGAACCTTCATGGATGGCAAACAAGCATCGGAGCTGATGGTTAGAAGTTCTCCAGAGCTGCAAAATACACACAAAATGTTGGAATCTTTTTTTCCTGAAGTGAGTGTTGTGTCTCTGTTTAGATCAAAGCTTTGGAGCTGGATCACAACCTGTTCAGAGTGGGTCAAAGCAAAGTCTTCTTCCGCGCAGGAGTCCTGGCTCATCTCGAAGAAGAGAGAGATTTAAAGATTACTGACACGATCATACGGTTCCAGAGCATCTCTAGAGGTTACCTCGCCCGCAAGTAAGACTACTATCAAGACATCTTAGCAGAGAGATTAACTGTCATTTGCCATCCTATGGTGGTATTTGATGATCATATTCACCCTAAAATGTTAATGGTGCTATGATTAAGAGGCAAATACCCATAAAGAGTTTTTGTACTTCTCAGAGCCTTTATGAAGAGGCAGCAGCAGCTCAGTGCCCTGAGGGTGATGCAGAGGAACTGTGCTGCCTACCTCAAATTGCGGAACTGGCAATGGTGGCGGCTCTTCACTAAGGTACTGTGTGAAATTCCAATTTCCTATGTAATTGTGTGATTGTTTAAGATAAATCGTCTGCACGTGAAAAGAATGCCTTGTTTAAAGTTTGCCCTTGATCTGTACCTCCCAGGTGAAGCCCCTGCTTCAGGTGACGCGGCAAGATGAGGAGATCCAGGTGAGGGAAAGCCAGCTGCTGAAGGCCAAGGAGAATCTCAACCAAGTAGAGCTGAACTACACAGAGCTGGAGAAGAAGCATGTTCAGGTAAACATGGCCGCCGCCCTGATCCCGCTGCCCCTGCACCCCTCTGCCGTGGCTCATCTCTGGGTTTGTACCGCCGTAGCTGCTGGAGGAGAAGGCGGTGCTGGCGGATCAGCTGCAGACGGAAGCGGAGCTGTTAGCAGAGGCAGAGGACATGAGGGCCAGGCTGGCCAGTCGCAAACAGGAGCTGGAGGAAGTGATCAGTGAGCTGGAGACGCGACTGGAGGAAGAGGAGGAGAGAGGAGTGCAGCTGAACAACGAGAGGAAGAAGATACAGCAGATCGTCCAGGTATTTTAAAACGCCAAGTTTATGTCATGGTAATTCACAATTTGTCACATGTAGAGTAGTTTTACAACATCATGGTTACAGATTAAGTTTATTATGATATAAGGGGAACCAGAACTAAATCTGACTTCACCATAAACTGCTTGATCACATGTAGAGGAAATATATTGAAATACCAACAACTTAAGTTTCTCTGTGATGAAATCTTCGCTCCTCATCAGGACCTGGAGGAGCAATTGGAAGAGGAGGAGAGTGCTCGGCAGCGCCTCCTGCTGGAGAAGGTTACGTTAGACACCAAAGTTAAGAGCCTGGAAACTGACCTGATGAATGCTGTCGAACAAAGGGACCGACTTAGCAAGGTGACATTATTCACGTGCCTGGAAGTCACGTCACAGCATAATATCACACCAAGCCAGAAGAAGAGTGATTCTTATGTATTACAGCTGTGTTCTAATGTATTTCTTGGAGCAGGAGAAGAAAAACTTTGAGGAGCGTCTGAGCGAGGTGACGGATCAACTCACAGAAGAAGAGGAGAAATCCAAAAGTCTGAATAAACTTAAGAACAAGCAAGAGGCCATTATTGCTGACCTAGAGGGTAATTTTCCTAACTTCCCCTTCACCTGACAAGTCACACTGCGTTTCCATGTGCAGCTCCTTTTGAATTTACTTTCTTACTGCACAATTTGCCTTCTCAAATTTGTCTGTTACCAAAAATGTACATACGTCTTAGACTGATTCTGTTTACGGCATCAATAAAAATGATGGACTAATTACCAATCGTTCACAGAGGATCTGCATTTGTATGTATGAAGTGTTGAACTTGCTTATTTGTGCTCAGAACGTCTAAAGCGGGAGGAGCAGAGTCGCCTGGAGCAGGAGAAATGGAAAAGGAAGATGGAGAACGAGGCCGTGGATGCCCAGGACCAGCTGTCAGACCTGGGCATGGTGCTTGCTGATCTGAGGGGCAGTCTGGCTCAGAAGGAGAAGGAAATCACCACATTGCAGGGCCGGTGAGAATCAAGCAGATAGAACACAGATAACAGGCCGTCGCAGATGCCGATAACCCTCGCTGCTCTGTCCCGGTGGGTTCGTCGCAGCTTGGAGGAGGAAGGGGCCCGTCGCGCAGAAGCACAGCGAGCACTCAAGGAGGCTTTGTCCCAGGTGTCCGAACTCAAGGAGGAAGTGGAGAATGAACGCTTGTCAAAAGACAGGGCGGAGAAACAGAAGCGCGACATGAGTGAGGAGCTGGAGGCTTTGAAAACTGAGCTGGAGGACACGCTGGACACGACGGCCGCCCAGCAGGAGCTAAGGTCCGTGACGTCGCGAAAGCTGAAGATCAGAGTGAAAATGGAACGATCGCTGACTATAATCCACGTTTACTGAAACAGGTCTAGAAGGGAGACAGAGCTTCATGATCTCCAGAGGTGTGTTGAGGAAGAGACACGTCGCCATGAGGCGCAGCTGTCAGAGATGAGGCTCAAACACAGTGCTGCCATAGATGGTCTGCAGGAACAGTTGGACAATAGCAAGAGGGTAAGAAACACATTCATTCAGTGGACATTTATATAGTCACCACAGTAAACTGGCCAAGGAATCAAAGAAGAAACACGAAACAGTCACGTGAAGTAAAAAGTCATATATGAAGTTTGACGTAAACAGACTGTCTCGTGTCGTGCCCATTATCAGCGTTATGGATCATATGGGGGACATAAACTACCGGAAGGACGCCTTGACTCAGTCCAGAACCCGTTCTATGATTCTGTGTGCACTCTGTGACCTGGTGTCATTGAGCAACACGCACGTTTTTACTGGGCTGGTTCCCTCCCATCAATGTTTGCTGCTAACTACCTTTAACAGTTCTGATGCTCCACTACATGGCAGCCCTTCCAGGCCTCCAAGGTCCTCACAGGACAGGCAAATCAGCCTTTCCATATCTTCCACCCTGGTCATGAAACAACCTTCAGATTATCCTACAAATTACTGGATGTTCTGCAATTGCTTGTCTTTAATTGAGTTTTATTTGGGCGCTCATCCGTTGTAGGATCTCTATCTGGCTTGTTATGCTCTATTTTACTCTTCTGCCGCTGTCATGTATGATGAGTGCTATGTTGACCAGGTCTCTGTTGAATGAGAGATTCAATTTTAAGGGACTTTGCAGAAAAAATAAGAAATAAATCAAATCCTTCAGGCACGCCAGTCGCTGGAAAAAGCCAAAGCCCTGTTGGAGGAAGAGAGGCAGAACCTGACATCCGAACTGAAGAGCCTGCAGACAGGTCGGATGGAGAGCGAGAGAGGCCGCAAGAGGGCTGAGAGTCAGCTGCAGGAGCTCAGCGCCCGACTGGCTCAGGCCGACAGAGAGAGGGAGGACAGGGAGGAACGGGTGCAGAAGCTGCAGGTGCTGATACATCACAACACAGTTTCATACCCAGAATAAAATCAGGGTTCCCTTCAGAAGGGAATTTTGGTCCGATACCTGTCTTTTGTCGTTTTCGTTAGTCGGAGATCGAGACTGTTTCCAGCAGTTTGTCCTCCTCTGAGACAAAATCCCTTCGCTTCTCCAAAGAGGTCAACAGTCTGGAGAGTCAGCTGAATGATGCCAAGGTAACAAATAAAACACACCCCAAGACTGGGGTTTATATGTTGGAATGAGACACATGTAGGACATTTATAGACGAAAGACAGCAAGTACTGGGGTAACTCTGCGAGAGGTGAGGAGCGTCCACACTCACACTCTCCTCTGTCCTCAGGAATCGCTGCAGGATGAAACCCGTCAAAAGATGACTCTGGCCACTCGGGTGCGAGCGCTGGAGGAGGAGAAGAATGGACTGATGGAAAGGCTTGAAGAAGAGGAGGAGAGAAGCAAAGAGTTGTCTCGGCAGATCCAGACTCTTAGCCAGCAGGTGAGTTAAAGAGAAGTGTCCCTCAAAGCCGTCAGTGGTTCTGGTCCTCAGTGTCTGTGCCGCTGCTTCCCCGCAGCTGGCTGAGCTACGCAAGCAGTCGGAGGAGGTCAACAGTGCCGTGGAGACCGGGGAGGAGATGCGTAGGAAACTCCAGAGAGAGCTGGACAGCGCCGTCGAGAAGGAGCGACAGAAGGAGGAGGAGAAGGAGCGAGTGGAGCGGCAGAGGGAGCGACTGAGGGAGGAGATCGAGGACTTGACGCTCGCCCTGCAGAGGGAGCGGCAGAACTGCGTGGCCCTGGAGAAGAGGCAGAAGAAATTCGACCAGGTCCGAACCTCATCACTTTACTTTCACACTCATGATGTGAGAAATGTGTGTGGATGAATAGAGCTCTGCACCTCCGCCCTCAGTGTTTGGCAGAGGAGAAGGCGGTGAGCACGCGGCTGGCCGAGGACCGAGACCGAGCCGAAGCCGACAGCCGAGAGAAGGAGACCAAATACCTGGCGCTTTCCCGAGCCCTGCAGGTAAAGACAGGACTCTTCACACTGATTTTGGTCGCCATGGTCATGTGAGTAACAGACCCACGGAGAAGAGACAAATGGATTTCCGCAGCTGCATCTTTTCGGTCACTCTTGAGTGAGACTACTTTTGATTAATCAATTGTATAACACTGTCACAATTTGATCCTTAAATTGAATGCATTTCTTAACCATCCTGAGCCTGTTTGTCTTGTGTGTGTAGGATGTCCAGGACCAAAGGGACGAGTTAGAGAGGGTCAACAAGCAGCTCCGCCTGGAAATGGAACAGCTTGTGAACCAGCAGGATGATGTGGGCAAGAATGTAAGACTCCTCAGACGGAGCCTCTTCTCTTATTCATGTCAGACCACAGGCGCTCAGCGTCTCTCCTGTTGGTTCAGGTCCACGAACTGGAGCGGAACTGCCGGACCTTAGAAACAGAAGCTCAGAATCTGCGAGTTCAGACACAGGAGATGGAGGAGGAGCTGTCGGAGGCGGAGAACTCCAGGCTGAGGCTGGAGGTCACCCTGCAGGCGCTGAAGGCTCAGTTCGAGAGGGAGATTAGCACTGCTGAAGAGAAGGGGGAGGAGAAGAGGAGAGCACTGAGCAAACAGGTAGAGAGGGAGCCACAGGTGCCATTTTTAGAACCCTCCCGCTCAGTCAAATTCAATTCCCTTTCAAATCCAAGGTGAGGGAGTTGGAGATCCAGCTGGAGGAAGAGAGGAGTCAGCGCTCTCAGGCCATGTCATCCAGGAAGCAGCTGGATGCAGAGCTGCAGGAATCGGAGGCACAGCTGGAAACAGCCAGCCGGGGAAAAGAAGAGGCCATGAAGCAGCTGCGGCGGCTCCAGGTACGCTGACGCTTCCACACCTCTTCCCTTTACCTCTCAACGGCATTTGCATTAACAACAAAACCACCCGCCGCAGGGCCAAATGAAAGAAATTCTGCGCGAGCTGGACGACACCAAATTGTCCCGCGAGGAGATTATCGCGCAGTCCAAAGACAGCGAGAAGAAGATGCAGACGCTGGAGGCAGAAGTGCTGCACTTGTCTGAGGTTTGTGCTGAAGCAGCAGCGAGGCGACGCTTCTAACCCGGTGGGACCGGTCCTGACTGTCCCCCCACGTCTGTGCAGGAGCTGGCCGTATCCGAGAGGCAGAAGAGACAGGCGCAGCAGGAGAGGGACGAGCTGGCGGACGAGATGGTCAACAGCAGCTCTGGGAAGTACGTATCGCTCAGCCACGGAGGCACTTTTAAAACCGCGCGCGCGTTGGTCGCTGACGATCGCTCGTTACCAGGACGGCGCTGTCTGAGGAGAAGAGGAGGTTGGAGGCGCGCGTTGGCCAGCTGGAGGAGGAGCTGGAGGAGGAGCAGAGCAACTCCGAACTGATGTCAGAGAGGCTACGGAAGAGCGCTCTGCAGGTACGGCAGCCGCGATGGCGCACGTGCGCTGGGACGGCCGAGCCGGCGCGGCGGTGACTGTTGCTGCGTCTGTGGTGCAGATGGAGACTCTGGCGGTGCAGCTGCAGGGAGAGAGAACCTTGGCCCAGAAAGCAGAGGCTGCCCGGGACCAGTTGGAGAAGCAGAACAAGGAGCTGAAGACCCGCCTGACAGATCTGGAGGGAGTGGTGAGGGGCAAACACAAGCTCAGCGTCGCCGCCCTGGAGGCCAAGATTGAGTCAATGGAGGAACAACTGGAGCAGGAAAGACAGTAAGAACTTTACAACTTTACATCCGACGCTTGAGGTTAAAAAGGTGCATCATAAATCCAGAATCATGGATTTGTGCGGCGAGTCGTTGAACTTGTACCGTCTCCATTTCAGGGAACGAGCTATTGCCAACAAACTGGTGCGAAAGGCAGAGAAGAAACTGAAGGAGGCATTGATGCAATCTGAGGACGAGAGACGCCACGCGGACCAGTACAGAGAACAGGTACCCAGCAGGGGGCACACAGGCGCCGCCATGCTAGCGTAACTTAACGGGTCGGCTCTGATTTGTGCCTCGCAGCACCAACGTAGGGCTGTAAATGGTTCTAAAATGAAGCATTAAGCAAGGCTCCATCCAAGATAATCCTAATCCCTCCCCCAAATCTGTGGTCGCTGGGAAGGTGGAATCCATTTGGCCCTCGGACATAAACCCCACATCTGCGGCAGGGTTTTAATCCCACTTTAATCTGACTCTTAATTCCTCCAGTATCACCCTCCCACCTCCCAAAATCAGATTTTACAAACGATATCTGTTCCCTCGTCTTACTCTAAACTGCTCGTGTCTCCCATCACCTCCACCTGCCCCCCCCCCCCCCCCCCCCCCCCCAGCTGGATAAGTCGATGGTGCGTCTGAAGCAGCTGAAGAGGCAGCTGGAGGAGGTGGAGGAGGAGAACTCCCGCTCCAACGCCCAGAGAAGGAAGCTGCAGAGGGAGCTGGAGGAGCTGAGCGACAGCGGCCAGAGCATGACGCGCGAGATCACCACGCTGCGCAACCAGCTCAGGTAACGGCGAGCACGCGCGGCGCAGCGCACGTGCGCGCGTCCACGCCTCACATTCGTGTCGTCTCATCTAAACTATCCGTTAACGATATGATTTGTTTCACTCCCCTTTTTTTTTTGCATGCTTTTGTGTCCATCTAACACGTGCACGTGTGTCTCCATCACCACAACCCTCAGCGTCCCTGACTGGAGGACAGATAAGTAGGTGACGGCGTCTCCGCTGCTTCCTGTTTGCTTCGTTCCCTGCTCGTTTGTTTGTTTGTTTGTTCAGGAATGTGACGCGTATGTGCATTGAAGCGGGAGGTTCGCCCCAAATTTCCACCCGATTTTCCAAACGACCCCCGCCGCCCCTCGTCCGCTTCCCGATTCCGTTTTTTTTTTTCCCACCCGTCAAAATGGCCACAGATTAGCTCGTGTTTGTGCGTCTGGTGGAAAGTTGAGGTGAAGCCGCGTTCGCTGTTTTACTGCTGATCTCCTGTAAAATCACTGTTTGTTGATTTTTATTTTATTTTTTTTGGTTGCCAACTCATTAAACACAAGCAAACATTTCCAAATGTCATATGAATCTGGGGGGGAAAGGTTGTGTTTTAACATCACATGTTATTGACGCTGTCCAAGAATAAATCTTTACCATTTCACACCTCCTGATATTCTTGTGTTCATTCCCACCCAGAGCATTGCATTATGGGTTGTGTGTGGCGAGACAGGTGGACGTCCTCGTGTGGTCGGGGGCTGAAACCGGAGTGACTTTAACCATGACTCTCCTGCAGGCGCGCTCCTCTGCCGCTCTCCATGCGTGGACGCAGAGCTCTGGTCGACGACTTCTCGCTGGAGAACTCGGACTCGGAGGAGCTTCCCGCCTCGCCCACGCCCTCGTCCGGGCTCCCGAGGACCCCGACTCCCTCCTCGGAACACAGCCAGGATCCTGGACAACCAGCCCACAGCGTCAACAACACCGAGTGACGCAACCCTCGACTCCTACACACACACACGCACACACGTGCGCGCCCCTGACAGCCTCGAGCACTCGGCGCTGAAGGAGCAACACAACACACTATCAACACAACACACTATCAACACAACACACTATCAACACAACACACTATCAAAGTACACAAAGCCAGAAATCAGGCGCTAATACGACCTCATCGAAACTGTAAATTTAGAAGGAGAAAAACAAAAGGAAGCTAATGATGTTTTTTGTAACATTAAAAACAAAAGACTGGAATTTTTCTACCGTGTGGATCCGGAGTAGATTTGTGGGAGAGGGTAAATTGTTGTCGTGATCATAGCGGGCAGGAAACTCTTAGAGTAGTTTTAAATCAAAGCCATCTTTAACCCTCGAAGGTTATAAAATCTGAATTCTCAGAGTGTTCAGACAATCTCTCCAAACCACCCGAACGATGACACGCGGAACCTTTTCTTGGGAGGTTTCGTCCGTCCGGTGCAAACAAAAGGTCCGACAGTATTAAGGAAGACAAACGGAGGCCAATTGACTTGATTAACTTTAATATCCGTGTTTTATGACTCCGAAAACACAAAACAAATCAGCCAAACTTGGAGTAACAGTAGAGTAGAAACGTCTCGCTAGAGCAAACCGTAGTTTATAGATAGTTTGTTAACTAAAATATTTGCTTCAGAAAACCTGAATTTGTATCATTTATATCCAAAGTTAAGTTATTGATCTCTGATTATTTGCTGTGGGGGGGCATGTTAAAGTGTTTTTTCAGCGATAATCAGATAAAAACTGGTAAAAGATTGTCATTTATTTCCTTTAAACCCACTGAATAAACCATTAACTGTGTAAATTCCTCAAACAATCCTTTTTGTAACCAAACGGTGGGCGTAGGGATGAGACAAAGGGACATAAAACTGTAGTAGAGTAGCCCTAGAATAGATGATAGACACGCAGATACAGTCGTATTAGTACAACCTGTTACAACAACCTGTTAATTAAAGTCGAGAAGAAAAAGTCGATTTCTTTTCCTTTATATACCACAACTGTGGGTCGCATATGATATGAAGCTCATATAAGCAATGAAATCATCCTAATGTTGGAGCTAAAGTCACATGTAGCCTGACTCTAAAGATGTTGCTCACGTCCGATTAAAGAATGTGCGGGACGTAAATGTGATGTACAAAAATGATCAGTGACACTAATGCTTTCCTGCTTGCTTAGCTTAGCCTAGCTTAGCTTCTGTTAGCACCTGTCTGTGTCCAAACTGAGTAAAATTCCTTCATTTGTGTATTTATGTCTGTGTCAGCAGGCAGTTATTCCACTATTTAGTTGCGCTGGTAGGTGGTTTAACCTGCCACATTAGTCAATTAATGTATTGTTTTGCAGACATTGAGCGATTTTTGTGGCTTGAACACACAAACCTGCCTCCAACATGTGCAAATCTCACCAAGAATGTCACATTTGCTTTAGCTTTCTTTCATATTTTTGCTTTATTCTGTCATTATGCTGCACCTCTAAAGCAGACTGTATCCTACATGAATTGGTTGCCATGGTGGCGCCTGGTTAAATACATGCTAATTGCCCTGCTCCCTCAGATTCATTATATTTGAAAGAAAACGGCGGCTCGAAACCAACCGAAACAGAGTAAAGAAGCATAGACGAGCTTGTAGTAAAGTTCCATGTGTTGAGCTTATTTCCGCCATCCAGAAGCATCAAACCACTGTGTTGAGAACGACTCTGACGACTGGCAACCGGTGTTCAGGACCCTCTTGTAGGGCGTTTGTTTCTTGACTTTAGATCTTATTGTTATTATGTTTTAGCAATATGCAAATATGTTTGCTTGACACTTTTTTTTAAAGATATTGTGTAATTGTTGCACTTTACACATGACTGGAGATAAATGAATCGGGCGAGAATGGTCTCATTAAGAAACCTCAGAATTCCACATCAACAATAACAACAATAACAATAAAACACGGAGACTTTTCTCACTGGAATCTAATTAAGTGCCGGGATGAGAACGACTCTGTTCATCTGTAGCGAGATACGAGGCCCATGTTCTTCTGTTCTCTTCCAAAACCTTTTTGGAAATTTATTTTAATTGTTTTTCTGTGTTTTTGGTTTTTCTTTTGTTCTCGTTGTTCATGATTCTGTAATTAGAAAATATCTGACGGGGGAAAACTTTAATATATGTTTTTGCTTTTGAACCTGCTGCTTCTGTGTGTTTCTTTGCCAGAAACCAAATTGTAACAGATGCTATAAAAACACATTTGAAGCGAGTTAAATGTGGGCAAACGTCCTTAAACGAGCACTGTAACGATGCTATAATGTCAATTTAAAATGTCAGTTTCCATCTCAGTAGTTTTCCATGTAAAGTTACGTGGAAAGTCTCTGAGATGTTTGTTCTTATAAAGAAAAAGGTTGTTTTGGTTTTAAAAGGCACCCGACACTTTCATCACAACTCGTTTATTTAATTGCACATTTTAAACCAGGTCGACAGCTACAACACACACAGCAAAGCACAATCGCAATCCTACGTTTTCACCGTATTTAATGGGACTTAATGCTGCAAATCTAACGAGAAGTGACATCGTTCCACAACAGCGACACACAACACAACATCCCAACTTTAAATGAACGGATTATTATTTCACCTGTAAGCACTTTAAACCTGTTGACAGTAAACATGCAGCGTGTTTTTCTCCACTTCTGAACAAAAATCTAGAAAAGGTCGAAATTCAAAGGCAAAGTTGTGCTTAACCAACGATGTTCTTTGACTTTGACCTTGACCTTGACGAGGGTCATAAATAATCCCACATTACTGACAAATGCGTCCGAATGTCCTGACACAAACAGCCGTTTTCGGTGCTCTGACTCATGGAACAAGCTGCAGGTAACAGCAGGACCGGTGCTTTCAGCCGTACACCGACGTCCTGTCCTCCAGGATGTCGGTGAACGGCCACTCTTCCTCGTGTGGCGGCGTCGGAATGGCGCGCGGTTTATCGTAATGGGGGGGGACCGTAAACGACTGAGCGACGCCCTGGAAGGGTGTGAAGTTTGGGTCGTTTCCCAGCATGCAGCAGCTCTGGTAGCTGAGAGCCGCGGGGAGCTGCTGCTCCACGACACCGAGGCCGACCTGGAAACTCCCCCCATTCTGGCTCTGCGTTGGTTCCTGACAGCCGCGTCCGTCCTCACGCGCGTACTCGCACGTGGCGCCGTGTAAGCGCCCCCCCTCAGACGCAGTCTTCTCAGCGAAACTATCAGAAGCGTCCACGAATCCAAACCCAGCCGGTTCCACGTCCGGCCCGGCGTCGCCCCTGGAGGCGCACATGCTCTCCAGGTACGCCTCCACCTCCGCGTAGCCCCCGTCGTCACTGCCCACGCCGAGGAGGTCCATGATCTCGGCCCACTGGCTCTCCGCCATGTCTGCAATGTTCTTTTGGCCTTGTGCGCAGGTGGAGGCTCCAGGAAACATCTGGACTGAGAGGTCGCGGGATTCGGGAGGCAGCAGGCCGAGGCCCGGGGAAACCGAAGGGTCCGCGTCGACGTCCTGGAGGAACTCGGTGACATCTGAGTCGGGCTGAGCTACCTGAGAGTCTCCGGGGATGTTCCTGACCGGTTCGGGGGGGCCGTTGTGGGGGCGACCAGCGGGCCGAGGCCTCCTCTGGAAGCTCGTCGGCCTGAGTTCAACCGGTTCGTCGGTTTCTTTCTCCCGTTTCTGCGCCGCGCTGCAGGCGACCGTCTGTGATTTCGTGGTTTTTGAGTCCTTCTTCACGCTGGGGTCGTGGTCGCCGGCGCTGGATTTACGAGGCGAGGAGCCGTCCGGCCGGTCAACGGCGTCCCGCTCCTCTGCTGCGAGAACGGACGCGTTATTTTCCTCCTCTTTTGGATAAAGAGCAGAAGCCAGACGGTGGTTCGCTGCTTCGATGTCGGCAAACTTCCTGTTAAAAGGCACAAACGGACGGTGTCAAGAAAAGCAAAATGTGTGAGACTTCCCCTGAAAAGGCGCCGTCAAAGGCACCGAATGTCGACGCACCTCTGGATCATGTTGTGCAGGAAGCGCCGGTGGTTGACCTGCCGCTTGGACGGGCGGTTTTTCCGGGGCTTCTGCAGGGTCCTCATCATGTGACCCGCCGCCGACGTTACAAAAGTGTAGAGGTCGCAGCCCCACGGGACGCCCCGATCCAAGCCGGGTTCCAGGTTGACGGAGAAGGAAGGATGCATGGCTGCGAGAGGCGTAAACAAAAGATGGATCCAAATGATGATGCCTGGTGCTCAGGTCCGTCTGTTGAGAGCATCGTTAGCAACACTGAGTCGTCTCACAAATAAGATCCCTTTAAAATAGGAAAAGAAAATCTGCTTTCATCAAATCCACCTATTTCCATTATTCCCATTGCTTCATTAGTGGATCAGCTCTATACAATGATACAGATGCTGCTGGAATCAGCTCAACCCCAGTTTCTTCATCTGTAATTGCTCTTTTACACGTTGACAGCAATAAAGGTGGAATAATTCAATGCAGATTTTTATCAAACGTGCAGAGAAAGTTGTTCACCCGTGTCCCACTGTGCTCCCCTCAATACCAGCACGATGTCCTCACCTTATGTGGTCCTCAGGCAGCGGTGCGTGTCCTCATGTCTCTGTCCAAACTGCACTGAGGCGGACGCAGGACGTCTGCATTCAGAGAGAGAGAGAGAGAGAGGAGAGAGAGAGAGAGAGAGAGGAGAGAGAGAGAGAGGGTGGGAGGGTGGGGGTGGGGGGTGGGGGTGGGGGTGGTGTTTAATTGTCCACCATGTTTGCGTAGATATTTAGAGTCTACATGTGGCAATTTAAGTCAAGTGACACAAGAGTTCCACGTAAATGCATAAATGGCCTCTCTCTCTCTCCCTCTCTCTCTCTCTCTCTCCCTCTCTCTCCCTCTCCCTCTCCCTCTCTCTCCCTCTCCCTCCTCTCTCTCCCTCCCTCTCCCTCTCTCCCTCTCCCTCTCCCTCTCCCTCTCCCTCTCCCTCTCCCTCTCCCTCTCCTCTCCCTCTCCCTCTCCCTCTCTCTCCCTCTCTCCCTCTCTCCCTCTCTCTCTCTCTTCCTGCAGCTGTATGAATGAAAAACACCTCCACAAATTGAAGGCGGCAGAGTTAGCGAGACCCGATGAGAGCCGCTGAAGAGAAAGGAGCAATTGTGTGAGGAGTCAAGCGCTGGTGGAGGTGTGGGCACACGTCTCCATTGTGCGGCGCACTAAAGGCAGCTCCTGGAACACTGGGAGACACAAACACACCAGTTGAGGCAGTTAACAAGCCCTTAATTGATCGGCTTAAACTGCAGCCCTAATTATCACATTCTCAGAGGGAAGAGCTAAGATGGTTGCTAGTGCCTTTAATTGACCTTTACAGCTGCTCAGGATGAGAGCAGAGTTTTGCATGTCTGTGGCTGCAGATGAATAAACAGACGGTGACAAAGGCCAGAGAGGCGAGAGGAGGCGCAGGACAAGCCCTCGACGTCTCCATTCATCTGCATCTTCACGCTTGGGCTTGTTTTAATGTCGTTGGTTTGGGTTTGTGCACCGTTCCAGGGTTCCTTTGAGTAGGAATAAGCTAAAATGAAGACACGTCTTTCCTCTGAGCACGCGTCCCATTTTCCAGCCATAACTGTTCCTTTGTTGTGTTAATAAACACACCTGCAAAAAAAAAGAAGGCCTTTTGCGCCGCTTAAGGCCAGAAAGTGCTGCAGCGTTCAGATCTATTTTTAGCCCCAACACATGTGCTTTCCCGGCGCTGCGCTGCCAACTTCCAGCAGGAGCCTCAACACTCCACCAAATATCTGCGGTAAGTCCAGGCAGCAGTTGGAGGGTCGGTGCTGCCCTCGCTGCGTCCGTTCTCCACGATGGTGCCTGATTAAAGAGCTCTGTGGTGTCTGCAGATCAATGCAACCCGTCCCTCCGCACGTGGGTCCTCCTTCCCCACACAGCTGATAAAATCCGCACATTCTATGCGACAGTGGGCGAACTTTGACCCGGGGAGACGAACTCTCTCACACGCAGCTCCTCCTCGTCCCTCAACACCAGCTGGAAAGGAGCTTGTCTCCCTTTAGTAAAGGAGAAGGTGAGAAAAGCTAATAGATCACTACTACTGTTACTATGATCCAACACAACCGCCTATAGATTATTACATTCATGTGTCTTTGTCTCTTGTAATGTAATTCATCTTTTTGTGTGTGTCATGAAGGACTTTAATCAAGCAGATCGGCCATGAAAAGGGCCTGGGCTCTGTTCAAGGCCCACCCCTACGTCAGCAATGTTCTGGGTTATACGACTCTCTTTGCCTCCGCCGACCTCATCCAGCAGAGCGTGCTCGGCGGGAGCCACGGCGAGGGTGGAGGAGGCGTCGACCTGTGTCAGACAGCACGGGTGGCCACCGTGGGCTTCTGTTTCCATGCCAACTTTAACTACCACTGGCTGAGATGGCTGGAGAGGGCGCTGCCGGGAGGCGGCGTCAGGGCGGTGGCTGGGAAGGTTGTGGTGGACCAGCTGCTCGCTGCTCCTCTCACCATCAGCGCCTTTTATATCGGTGAGCGCATCTCTTTATCCTTGCTGCCTTATTTTTCCTTTTGTACTCATAATACTTGTTGTCTGAACATACAGCAGTAATGTAAAAATTGCATCTCCATCTGAATCAAAGAAATTATTGAAATATTATTAAAGTAAATACACAGGCCACAATAAATTGTATTTCTTTTTCAGGTCTAAGTTTACTTGAAAGGAAAGAAAACCTTTTTGAAGACTGGAGGCAAAGATTTTGGACATCTTATAAGGTAAAGAAAGTTCCTTAAACTTGACTGTAATTTATATTATAACAGTAAAATGTACACGTTTTTGTTTTGTTCAGACTGGAGTGGTGTTCTGGTCAACCATGCAGGTAATGTTGTGTATTCACACACAGATTTTCAGTCACGGATGCACAAATACATCCATGAAAATGCTATAACTGTTTTAATCGCTTCCTCCACCTCAGGCGGTGAACTTTGCCTTCATCCCTCCTGTGGCACGGACAACATTTTTGGGAGGAATCGCTCTGACCTTCACTATCTACCTGTGTCACCTCAGACAGCAGCCTGGACACAAATTTGAATAAACTCGTAAAACTCAATTCCAGGGTGCTGTATTGAACTTTTATTTTAATATAAATTCACTCTAGTAGTATTTTCGCTTATGTACTGTGAAAGAGAATGCATTTTTTGGTCTTGCTGACATGTTTTGAGACACATTGTAAATATAAGATAAGAACAAATTCTACTGTTCAGAGGTCTGACTTTTAAAAAAAAAAAGTTGAAATAACTGTAACTTCTAAAATACTTGGGCAATATATTTATGTCCTCTGGATTAAAACTGGAATTAAAACAATAAATAAATAAACCTGGATCAGACCAGATAATCCTTTGCCTACCAAAATGATGACTGTTGTAACGCACATTTTTACCGCTGGGGGCAGCATCACAAAGTGTCAGTAGTTTTATGCTGGCGGTGACCGGAAATGAATGTTCTGTAACCAATCAGAGACCCGAGACTTCAGTGCCGTGTTTATCGCGAGATCTCGGCTCTTCCTTTTCCCTTTTCGTTCTGAGTCCAAGATGGTAGGTGCTGCCAGCTAAAATTACAAATAGGGTTTCCTTATTATCCACAAACATCGAATCAATCAAAGCATTCCACATATTTATCTCAACCTGTACCGATTCTACGTATCTTTTAAATTAAATTCTAATTAGGATTTTGTAGTTTTTGGTAGAGGAAAACATTCTACGTTAACGCCGGCGGTGTCTATAACTATACCGAGCCACTTCACGCACTGAAATGTCTTAGGAGTGAGCTTTTAATGTTGTTTGGGATGCGGAATATTTTACCGAGTGCATTTTATATGTCTTGAGTTAATCCTTTGTTGAATAATGAAATTCTGCTTAATTGTACGCGTTAGCTTGGGTGCTTCAGGTAGCAGCTAGCTTGGAAATGTCAACGTGTGAGCTGGCCTGTGCTGTAACATTACATGTTTAGTCTGTTTTATAAAAAGGTTTTTAAAAAATACGGTCCAGATTGGAGTAAATGTTTGATTCTTGCCTTGTTACTACTTGTGCTGGGGTCCTTATGCTGCTGCTTGTCAATAGAACGAGAAAGATTAAGTGAACTGCTTAAATTACTTTAAGGTAGACAATCTATAAATGTGCATGTTAATGTTTGTAAAGAGTAATCGGTTTAACCAAAGTCTTCATCGTGGTGATGAAATCTCGGGGGCAATTAAGCTGATTTTTCTTCTGTTTTGTTTCCAGGGAATTGACATCAGACACAACAAGGACCGTAAGGTGCACAGGAAAGAACCAAAGAGCCAGGATATCTATCTGAGGCTCCTGGTCAAGGTAAAGCCCTCATATCATTGATGTGGCACTTGTGCTTCCATACTTACATCACGAAGTTGCTTAGTGACTCTTTGGTGTGTTCAGTTGTACAGGTTCTTGGCCCGTCGCTCTAATGCCCCCTTCAACAAGGTTGTCCTGAGGAGGCTCTTCATGAGCAGAACTAACAGGCCACCCATCGCCATCTCCCGTCTGGTAAGTTCTAATTGTTATGGTCTTTCTGTGTATGGTGTTTGGTTTCATATAGTTTAAAGTGTAATGTCTAATATCTATCTTTGCCTGTAGATGGATGACTCTTTACCAGAGTTCATATGGCCGAGTTTGCGTCCAAATTTCTGTACTTGCTCTCTTTTGGAATTAGATCCGTAAGATGAAGCTGGCTGGCCGTGAGAACAAAACCGCCGTTGTCGTGGGAACAGTCACCGACGACGTCAGGATTCAGACCCTCCCCAAGCTCAAGGTAAGACTGGAACCTTTTGCCACAGTGTAATTCAGTAATTCAGCTTCTGCTACTTACTTTTATTTTTGAAATTTCACACAGATCTGTGCCCTGAGATTCACTGACGGCGCTCGCCGCAGGATCCTGAAGGCAGGAGGTCAGGTGATGACCTTCGACCAGCTGGCTCTGGCCTCTCCTAAAGGCCACGGCACAGTGCTGCTGTCAGGTAAATGAGCTGGTTTTCATCACACTGATGAAGTAGATAAATCACTAACTACTGGGCTTGGCCCAATCCTGTCTCCTAAGAAAACCCTTATAGATCAGTACATTTCTGAACAAGTCAATATTTGTGCTTGTCATCCATTTAAATCCTGTGTAGTTGTCGGCTCTGCTTTAACTCTGCGATGTGACTTTGTCCCCCCAGGCCCACGTAAAAGCAGAGAGGTGTACAGGCACTTTGGAAAGGCTCCTGGAACCCCCCACAGCCACACCAAGTACGTCTCAGCACAGCTTTGGCATCAGGCTCTGGGGTTGACACAGGAAACGAGGGGGGGGGGTGATAACCACCAGAGTAGCCATGAATGTATTTTTATGTTGATTAGTTCGTCAGCAATTCCGTAGTGGTGACGAGCGGCATTTGAGTTGTTGGAACTGAATATGTAACTGGACCCTGTTTCTATGGAATTGGGGTGGAATCCTGGCAGGTCACAACATGGTTGTGGGTTTAGGGCGGATTTATCTTTTCCTTTAAGGTGATAAGTCAATTCATCAACTGTTTTTTAAATGAGACGACCAGAAATGTTTCCATGAGGGCTGGCAACATTGTCCAGAATGAAAATGCTTTGTGTGTCTGCGTCGCGCCCCGTGTTGTCGTTGTTGTAACGCTGATTTATTCTCTCCTCTAGGCCCTACATCCGCTCCAAGGGCAGGAAGTTCGAGAGGGCCCGGGGTCGCCGACCCAGCTGCGGCTACAAGAACTAGTCCGCTTTTGATGCAATCTGACAAAAATAAAGGATTGACTGTATTCAACACATGCTTCTGGGTTGTTTGTTGGGAGTATTTATTAAGGCTGACACATAATCTGACATTCTTTAGGGAATGGCGTCACGGGAATGACAGTTGCGGCTCAGCAGAAAGGAATTTCCAGCGTGTTTTTGGTCGCGTTTTGTTTTCGTCGTTGTCCCGCAAACAGGTGCGTCACAACACTCGGGACGTCGGGATTCTTTTGTTTCAGCAGTGCTGGTGGAAAAGTGAGCTGGCCAGGAAGTTGCGTCCTGCCGATGATTGGAGAATGTCGGTGGGCGTTGCGCCGCTTCCCTTATCGCCATTGGGTTTCCTCCCCGCCGCTCACAGCCGCCGCTGCTGCGTCCCCGGACACTTCCGGCACCGTTTTCCACGCAAGTCGCTCGTCGCGAGAGGGGGAAACAAGATGAGGTATTTTGGCTTTTATTGAGAGAGTCGTTATTGCCGCCGTGGTCCCGTCCTGGCGTCGGAGGGTCTCCGAAACGTCCCCTTCCGTCCTTCGCCGCGACGCGGCGGGGATCCTGGCGCTGGTCGCTAACGTCGCATGCGTTGACTTGCGGTGCTGCAGACGGGCTCTGAACGGGACCCGCAAAGTTATCGGGGGAACAGCTGCTGGTTAGCGGGGTTTATTAACGAACCAGCTTCAACGAGGTCGAAAGAATGCTGCAACCGGAGCTTTTTAATGAGAGGCGAGCGCGTAGCCGCCGCTAACCGCAGCTATGTTGCGCTGGTCCCGCAGCAGTTTCCAGTCGCTCCCGTCGTCCCAAGATTAGCTTGTGTGTGCTCGCCTCTGACTCCTGCAACTCTTAATTCTGTCTTTGGATAAAAGCTGGAAGTCCATCGAGGTGGGTTGAATAAAGGCTCGCACAGGAGTGCACAGTTACCTGTAATGAATGTCCCGTTTTGGCAGCAGTTAGCCGACGTTAAAGTTTAATGGCTAAACAGAATTTTTGCATTATAAGTACGTCAGTGCTTTGGTTAAGCCCGTGCCAATTTACCTGGGAAACATTAGGGATTTGCAATGTTTTGTGCCTCAAATCTGCCCGAAATAGTTTCAAGTCGTGCAACAGCAGCCTCATTGTGTGCGGGGTGGACAAATTTAGCTGGTATTATTTCTGGGTGAACCCGCCCTGAATTTCAAGGACATGAGGGGCAACAATGGGCATCACTTGGGTCTCTTTTTGTGTGCTTTATCAAGAATGGACATCGGCCAAGTATTGACATCTTGCATAATATTTCCTCACTCCCTGAAACATTAAAGATAAAGCCATCCATGGAAGCAGTCCAGTCACGCCTGGTTCTGAATGGTCATCCATCTATTTATGGCGACTCTAATGCTAAAACGCAGTCTAATGGCTTGTATAAATGCTACTGAATCTCCACTAATATCCAAACCTGCTCTGTAGAGCCCCCTTTTTTGTTTAATAATGTTTCTTATGGCAGTTTTTTTTATTTCTTAATAAAACGGTTTTTAGCGTCGTTTCTGGACTAAAACCTGCGAAACATCCTTTAATTTCCTAATAACCTGGTTCTTGATGATGACTGAAAGAACTTCCTTTTCCCTGAAATTCTGCCTGAACAGAACAGCTGTGTAGGCCAGCGAATCAACGAGATGTGCTCACTGTCGTGCAACCTTTGGGCGGACACAACCCAGCATGTCAGCAGAGCCGTTTAAGGAATTGTGACTGTGAGTCACTCGGCACAAAGATGCAATTCAGTTAAAAAGTCCCTGGTACATCTTTGTTGCTTCACTCGACGGATAATCTCTGTCTCTTATCGTCGCTCTTCCACCTACTGTCAAGATGCGATGTGACGTTCACCTTTGCTCCCGCAGTCGGGGATATTTGCGCCTTATTGCCGCGCTCTGAAGTGTCCTCGTTAGAGATTCTATCTGCATGTACAGCATTAATGTTTCTCCTTTTGTTTCTCGTTGTTCAGGGACCTTTGTCTTTGGGAGGGAACGTGAGACTTGTCTCCAAAACACTGAAGCCATGACATGAGCCAAGGACCCTCCTGCAACCCTCAGTGTGTCTTTTGTTTTCTTTCTGTTAGGAGTTTTTTTGCCGTATCTTATCTGTCTTTGTGTTTTTCGGGGTCAGAGGTGAAGCAAATGTTGCCCGTGTGATTGCGTGGAGGAACTAAAAGGAACCAGGCTACTGTCTAGAGTTCTGACCTTCACATTTCAGCGACTTTAAAGCTTTGAACTCTGAAATGTTTCGATAAGGCCGGCCTTTGTGGCAGTGCTTATCACACCGAATACACTTTTCTGTGCTTACGTGTCGACTGAATTTTATTTCTTCACCTCTGTGGAATTATTTAAAGTGTTCGTTTTACCTTGGCGACGCTGCTCTGTGTTTTACCGGAACAGGCTGATTGATGTTGCACTTGTTTTAACTTATGCAATCTTTGTGAAGAACATATATGATGCTACATATATCTTAAGTGTTATTGCCTGTTGATGTATTGAAGTGTTGATTATCCACTGGAATCAAACTCTACTGGGAATTTCCGTCCTCACTGGATTAATGATCATCAACCAAACATTGTTGGAAGTACTGGAAGGAGTTTACATTTAGTGACAGAACCTCTTTTTTTTGTGATAATTTCATCTTTTCAACCTCTGGAAAGGGAACATTGCAAAGTGCAAATTGGCTGTCTTGGAGATGCTCTTGAGACTGACTTCGGCTGCCTCCACTAGACCCATTTGAGCCGGTAAGATGCGCTCGCCGGAACCGTCTTCACCCTCCACAGCAGAAGCCCTTCTCCACAGCCAGTTTGCCAGCTGGGGCTCCCACGGCAGCGGCAGCGGCAGCGGTAACAACAACAGCTGCCCCAACAGCCCCGGTGGTCAGGTGGGGCTATCGCCCGCTGCCTCTCCTACCCCCAGTCTGGCCTCCAACTATGCCCTGACCCTCACCCACACCCACATACACATCCAGCGTCTGGGGACCCGCTCGGGGAAGGAAGCCCGCCTCATGCTGCCTTTGGCGGAGCTGGTGGGTTGCAGCTGCCCCCGGGCCCCTGCGCCCCCACTGTTGGTGCTGTACTGGTACCCACCGGGGAAGAGGCGGAAAGGGGTGTCTCGGCGCCGGCAGGTCAGGGCCTACCTGGCCGAGAGCAGGGCCGAAGCAGAGCGATGGGCAGCCGCCGTGCAGTGTCTGCTCAGAGACGTGACGGTGACCGCCGACACAGGTGAGATCCTCACTGAGGCTTTGTTGTCGTTCGGCTTCACAAATCTTCTTTTTTTGTTGTTGTTTTTAATGAAAGTGTGAACCGCTTAATGTTCACGTGGATAAAAGTTCTCCCTGCTGTGCTGCCCTCCTGCGTAACTTCCAAGTTAGCTTAACGTCAGTGTGCCCCCACACATTCCTGAGGAGAAGGGTTCTGATAGCAGAAAGATCGGTCAGAGCGTGAAGCATTTCTGGGGTATGTGCGGCTGACATTTATTTGGTTTTTGACCTTATCTGTTGAGTGCACACCGTCCCAGACAGAGAGGGTGGAGCCGCTGCTGCTTGACATCCCTTCCTATGTGCTGCCTATATCCTTCATTCCCTCTCATCAGCCCAGCAGTGCAGCCAGCGCACGTACGGGCGCTAATTGTGCACCTTTAAGTGTGCGTGCTAACCTTTTTCATGATCCTATTTCTTTACTTGTTCCTCCTTTTTTAATCTAATCTGTGACGCCTCTGGATCTGATCGTTATTGCAGGGATAATAATTGTCAATGATGCACCTTTAGATGTCCTCACAAATGTAGCAAAACAAGGCTGTTCAAAATGCAGAAACTCTTTTTATTGTTTTATTGGAAGCCGTGCTGAAAGTTCTTTCCTTTTGTCCTCTTTAGACATTATAACTGAGGTCATTTGACTTTCCTGTGGATTTACTGTGGTGTGGTTTGTTACGTAATCCAGGATTATCATTTCATCATCTTCCCTGAACCACTGGACTCCATTTACTCCCAAACAGATTATAATTTTACATTTGTTCAAAGCTTTGGAATGAAATAAATATAAATGAAAGTATGATAAACACATCCTAAAAAACGTGCTGACTCTGCACAGACCAGTTTTGCCTGATGTTGTAAACCTTTACGTAAACCACAGGTGTTAAAACAATGTATAATATTAATTGAAGTGTCTTAAAATGTTGACTGATCACAACGACCAGGATGAACTCCCAACACAATTTCATTTAATTCACCCGTGGACAGAATACACAGAATGTTGTGGACGAAGCGGCGAGCTCTTACTCTTGCAAACCCGTTTCTCTTCGCTCCAGAATTTTCAAGACGTTTGCTACCTCGTCCCAGGCGACTCATGTTATTGGTGAACCCCTTCAGTGGGAGAGGCCAGGCCATGCAGTGGTGTCAGACCCAGATCCTCCCCATGATCAGGGAGGCCAACATCAGCTACAACCTCATCCAGACAGGTAACGCAAAGGCAGGCGAGCTGATATGTAGAGAACATTCCTGAGTGACGTTCTAAATAATTCGGTGTGTCTCAGAGCGGCAGAACCACGCCCGGGAGCTGATCCGAGAGATCTCGCTGCCCGAGTGGGACGGCATCGTCATTGTTTCGGGGGACGGCCTCCTGCACGAGGTGGGCAGAGCGCAGGGTTGTTGAGAAAGGACGGTAACGTTTGATGGGATCTGATAACCCGCTATTGTGGATGTTAGGTGATCAATGGGCTGATGGAGCGTCCGGATTGGGAACAAGCAATAAAGATACCTGTTGGTATTCTGCCCTGTGGATCTGGCAATGCACTGGCCGGCTCAATCAACCACAACGCCGGGTAAACACGCCTCATTCGTGCCCTTTGTGTAAAAGTGCTGCTTATGGGATTTAAGGAGAAAGATCATTCTCTGTAATATGCCTCCTCTGTATTTTTGTCTTTTGTTGTAATCTGTGTTTTTAGGTGCGTCTGAAGACGGATACATTTAGCTCTAATGTCTAATTACTAAACAGCTAGATTATTGGCCGCCAGAGTTTTGTGTTTTTTATCATTTAATGAATTAACTTGGTCCTGTATTTTGTGTGTTGAAACACTGTTTGAGAAGTGTTCGTTGTCTTCTCTTCTTCCCTGCGTCAGGTATGACATGTGCCTTCGGGAGTCCCTCCTTCTAAACTGCTGCTTTTTACTCTGCCGCGGCGGCGTGCGTCCGATGGATGTTGTATCCGTGACAACCAGCCCTCCTCCATCGAGCAACAATCATCCCGCAGCACCCAAAAGACTGTTTTCTTTCCTTTCTGTCGCCTGGGGTTTCGTGTCCGATGTGGACATCGAGAGCGAGAGGTACCTTTGCTCTGCGTGTCTACGCCCGTGATCGTCGCTCACGACCGGCCGGCTGTTATACTGGAATCATTGTTGTGTTTCAGGTATCGCGGACTGGGCTCGGCTCGTTTTACGCTGGGCACTCTGGTGCGGATAGCTTCCCTCCGATCCTACAAGGGTCGCCTGTCCTTCTTGCCCCCCAGCTGTACCTCATCCCCGGATGCCACGCCACCTCCGCCCCGGAGGGCCCTCTCCCGAAGCATCACAGAGGGCCTGGAGGGCTTCTGCCGGCCACCCATACATCGAACATGCTCTGATATGGGCATCAGTGAACAACGGAGCCTGCGCAGGGGTGAAGGAGAGTGGGAAAGAGAGGAGCGGCAGAGAGAGAGGGAGAGGAGGAGGGAGAGGGCTCGGGGTGGAGGAACCGGCGTGGTGAGGGCGAGCAGCCTGGCAGAGGACAGAGAGAAGGAGGGCGAGGGGGAGGTGGAGATGGAGGCAGAAGAGGAGAGGTCTGGGACGAGTTCCGAGTCAAACGAAAGGGATGAATGCGGTATGGAAAGGGTAGAAAGGTTGGCGGTGATCAAGGATGAAAGGGAAAATAAGGGAAACGCGCAGGAGGAGGACGAGGACGGAGGACAGGACGGCCGAGGGAGGGTCCAGTCTGATGGGAAAGAAGGAGCACTGCCCCCTGACAAGCCGGGGGACGGCTGCGAGGTTGATATGGGGAAAGAGGCAGATGAGCAGGTCGACAGCCCTTATCAGGATGAACTTCAGGGTGTCAGACAGGCTCTGAGAAAGAATTCGGCCCCTTCGAGTCAGATCAGCAGTGCCCTCTTCAGCCAGCCACTCGGGCAGGTGACCTGCCCGGACTCTAATGCCTCATATGGGGTGGAAGACATGGACCTGAATGGAACGTACTACCAGAAAGAAGCCTACCCACTGGAAGTGGCTCGTGAGCGAGCTCTCACCATCTCCTCTCCCTTTCGCCACTCTCCCTTCTCTTACAAGCCCAAGTCCCTGGACCAAAACCAGAACTCTCGGCCAAGGCCCCTCTCCCTCCTCCAGCACTCCCACTCAAATTCCCTGCCCCCGAAACTCTCCTCTCTCTCTCTGTCTCTCTCTCCTACGCCCCCATCTTCTCCTTCCTGTGCCTCCCCGCACTCCTCATCCTACCTCCTTCCCCGTCCAAACACCCCAGGTTCCACCTCGCCCTCGCCCTCGCTGCGCACCCCTTCCTCATCCTTTAACTTTGACATCGCTGAGCCAGCAGGACCCCAAAGGAACCGTCCGTTCTGCCTGCCTTTAAATCTTCCTAGAGATGACTTGTTGCCGCCTCTTGACCAACCCCTTCCCACCAGGGACTGGGTCACAATAGAAGGTGACTTTGTCCTGGTTCTTGCCCTTTACCAGACCCACCTCGGGGCCGACCTTTATGCTGCACCCCAAGCCAGATTCGACGACGGGCTGATCCACCTGACCTTCGTGCGGGCGGGCATCTCCAGAGCCACTCTGCTAAGACTTTTCTTTGCCATGGAGAGAGGAACTCATCACTCCGTCAGCTCGCCATATGTGAGTCATGTGACTTGCAGGGCCTTCAGGCTGCAGCCTCTGTCGACACGCGGGACGCTCACGGTGGATGGAGAACTGGTCCCCTATGGACCGCTTCAGGCACAGGTCGGGAAACCTCTTGATATCTGTTCTGACTCTCCGGTCATCTTTCTGGAATAGAAGTTGCAATAACGCAGTGTTTTGATGAGTGCTGATGCTGGAATTCATGCCGATGCCTTTTCGTTGTCTCTTCTGTCCAGGTTCACCCTTCCATGGCTCGTCTCATCGTTGGCGACTCAGGAGTGAGGATTACTAGATTCTAGTCAGGGATTGGTTGAGCTGATTGACACGTACGGCATTCGACTGCGTTATGTAATCTCTGATTTCATCTATAGTCTTAAGGCAGGGGTCAAACTCCGGTTTAATGAAAGGGATAATGCGTCGAGCCATGCGCCATTGGAGCCCGGCTGCAGGGATTAATGGTGAATTTAAAAATGGAGGAAAAATGCACCTCATTGCACAGCTGTTGGATGGCGCCATGCGCAGCCTGAAGCATGAACACTGCACAGCCTTGGGTAAGAGGGAAGAACGAGTGAATGTTTGTGGAACTCCTCGTGCAGACAGTGCATGTGTTGGATGTATACATAGCTGTATGCAGCATGCAGTGAAGCACTACTTGATTGTTGCCTTTTAATGAAAAGAAAGAAATATAAATTCAGTTAAAGAGATATCCAGATTCGCTTGGCAAACGTCTGATTCCAGTGTTTATCTATCTCCAGCCCCCGCCCTGTCCAAATGTGTAGATATCAAATCTTCCGTCCCTGATTGCCTTATCTGACACCGAATAGTACAAGTGTACCTTTGTCCTTTCTCTACTTGCATAAGAAACCCAGAGCTTTGTTACCTTTCTCCCTGTATCAAAGTATCTGTCCAACACATGAATTCAGTCCACTTTCTGACCCTCCTCGTGTAATCTTTGAGCACGTTAGTCTTCATCAATGGGATATAAAATGTGGCCAAACCTGCACTTTAACAACTGTTTTGTTTTGTTTTGTTTATATAGCACATTAGGAACAAGGCCACCGTTGAACGGTGACCAGAACTGACATTTTAAAGTACCGGTAATCTGCCAGTTTGCTTAGCCAGTGGACGCACCTTGTCACTACTAGACCTCACTACATATTGAAGTTGACAATGTTGTCTGTGTTTTCTCGGAATCTTCTGTAATAACACTTCAAAATCACACTCATTTGCAGCATTACTTTATTTCTGTGAGCAAAAGCAATAGTGAGAGATTAGAACAATAAAAAAAGACTTGTCTGATGTGAACTCACATGGATTTAAGGTTATAGTCTGAAAGCAAGTGCTCTAGTACTAATATTCCACTTGAAATATCTCTTCTGCAACAGGTGGATCACATTACATTATCAGTCATAGATTCAGTTAGATTAGAATTCTCTGTTTCTGCATGAAAGTCAGGATTTATGGATTACTTCGGAGTTTCAACTCGATGTGAGAAGAGTACAAACTGGAGCAGCTCGTTTCATCGTATCAGCCTCTTTATGGAGATGAATCGGACCAGCCGAGCTTATCCTGTGAAAGGATCCGCTGAATTGACCAGTAGAATTCCTTTCATATTTCAGCACTATAAAGAAAACGTAACAAGTTTAAATGTCTTAAAAAGGAAATTATTTTGCTAAAACCTGCTGATATACTGTCCTCGGTGTGGACAAAGGATGTGCATATCATTACAATCGTGCCAACTTCACCTCATTTCATACAACATGTTGTATGTCTTCGTCATGCCTGATCAAAATTAATGCCTTTGTATATTAAGCCTGTATATTCTGTCTCTTGATCATGAGCTCTTCAAACCTGACCTGACTGCTGAAAGTGGAGTAAAAACCTTTGCTCACAAAGAATTCTTTGTTTTCTGTCTTTTTTTTAGCATTTGTTTCAGCAAAATATTCAGTTTATCACAATTAACTTTTGGAATAAATGTTTCAAAGGTTGTCAGATTTAAAAATGTATGATCTCTGAGTTCACGTTTTTCCAACCAGAGATCCAAATACACTTGATCAATTGCATACGTTCACAGATTATATAGTCAAAAATTTAAGTAACTACAACAAATCTTTAGTCTAAATTTAGTTGTTTGAGCCCATTAGGGATTGCTTTCTTCACTGAAACAGACTTATTGTCTGGATGTTGGTGGAGCTTTGCCATTAGGATGAAGCTTTTAAATGCAGTTTCTGGCACGAACACATTTTTGGATTCCATCTGTCACAGCATTAAATCCTGATCCCGGAGTTGTTTACCGGGTATTAAATCTCTTTCCAAAGTAGTAATTATGTAATGTGTATATAACAACAAGTAAGCAAGCAGAAGTGCGATTCCAAGATCGCCCTTGGGTGGTACGATATCCTGCACAGCCAAGTTATAGAAGGTAATCTGTTACGATCATTTTTTAAATAGGCAAGTTTGTCTATTTGCCACACTATTTTTTTTAACCTAAACTGACCATAGAATACCAGCTAAATTAAATGTCAACGACTGTTTACGTCATGGTGTATTGGTGAATGTGTGAAGAGAATAATTCCACACAGCCTTTGTGAAACATTCTTTTTTAGTCATAAAATAGTTATTTTATTTTGAAAAGACAGATGACCGGAAATGTGTTACCAGAAACTCTGACATCAGTTCCGGTATCGCCACCTTCTTTGTCTCCCGGCCCAGTCCGTCGATAGTGGGAGTTGTTTTTACCTTACATTTGAAGGATATATTTTTACATATATCCACATTTTCTGATATTGGATGACAGTCGAATCTGAAATATTTATGCCTAAGAGTAAAGCCCCCAAAATGGATGACCTGGACTACAGTAAGTGGACTTAGTAACGTTGGTAGCATAGGCCACCATTAGCTAACTGTGGCTACTTATGCTGTGGGCTCAGTTCATTTGCTCAAGTCCGACTCAGTTATTCAGTTACTAGTTCCTATGCGTTTCCATATATTAGATGGTATCTGCATATGTAAACCACATTCATGTCAACCCAAGGGAAGTATTCGCGAAGCCAGTTGGAAACCAGGCATTGATCGCTTCACTCTGCATTCGGAGCTCAATGACCACCCTTCACAGTGCCGGTCCAACACCCAAACACCAAAATGGATTCGGATTAGGTTCTTTAGGTTGAAGGTGCCTTCTTGATTCCTGCCTGCGTGTCTGTTGTAGTCTGCGCAACGTAGTAGAATTAATGCAGGCTGTGGGCGTGGTGGGTGTACTTTGCTAAACCGGGACCCTCGGAGGCTTTTTGGGTGTCAGAATGGGTCGTAGGCGACTTCGTGATTTAATTGACTGATATCGTCCTGCCCTGGTCGGCACATGTGGGAAAACGCTTCCCCATCATAGATGATCGACAGCACCACCAACTTCAGGAAACGGGCATTTTAAAAGGTTTAACCTATAAAGTGAACTCGGCATGTGCCGCTCCTCTCCAAGCCAAATGTGCACACGGAGGAAAATGTGATGCAAATGAGCACATCAGCATTTTATATATTAACCAACAGCACTGTGGTCGGTTGCATTAGCTTTTAACCAAACACGCTCAAAAACGTTTTAAATATGGGATGTATCCCGAATCCTGAAAATCTGCTCAGCTGAGCATTGTTACTCAGCCAAATGTGACATTATTTAAATGCGAAGCGCTCTTCTGGTCTAGCGGGTTTAGAAGATGATGCATTTTATGCACCTTCAAACAAATTATGCATAAAAAAAACTTCTACACAATCCAAACTCTGTCTTAGGTTGTATGGATTAGGATTTTTCATAATTGTCCGCGTTTGCAGCCATTCATTTTATTTCATTCCAGTCCCAGTAGACCTGAGCCCAGAGGAGCGCTCAGAGCTGGAGGACATCCGCAGGAGGAAGGGGGTCCTGCTCCAGGAGATCCAGAGGCTCAGAGAGGAATTACGGGATGCAATTTTGGAGGTGGAGGGACTAGAGGCAAGCACAGAGGGCAGGTAATTATCAGTTACAATGCTTCGCGTTTTAGCTCTAACGGACTTTGTTTTGATGCCGTCACTTTTTGGCCACCTGACTCTTTTAAATTAGAAAATGTGAAGGATGTTTTCACCTCTCATGTTCCGGCATAATCGGCCCTGTTGTGGGGAGTCAGTTGAATATATTAACAATAACTACTATAATAACATATTTAAAAAACAGCTCAAGTGATAACTTAATTGGGTGTGCTTTAATTATTTTTACATCCGGCAGCAAAACGCTGCAGAAAAGTCGACATGTGGCAATGGGAAGAAAAAAGTTTAACATGGATCCCAAAAAGGTATGTGTTGTATGTTATGTCTGAAATATCCATCCACTGGTATTTCACCGTATGCCCGTGGCGGCGGCTGTTTTCCGCAGGGCATCGTGTTTCTGGTGGAGAACGAGCTGCTCAGACACACCCCAGAAGACATCGCTCAGTTCCTCTACAAAGGCGAAGGGCTCAACAAGACTGCCATTGGAGATTACCTCGGAGAAAGGTGCACGCTCCCAGAATATATCAGAATCAGAATCGTTTCTCCTCCTCCTTTGGTCACAAAGTAAAATTATTGTATCTTCTTCTGGCCCACAGGGACGATTTCAATATCAAAGTTCTTCAGGCTTTCGTTGACCTCCATGAGTTCACAGATCTGAACCTCGTCCAGGCCCTCAGGTAACGTCTGGGGAGGATTTTAGTGAAGCTGATTGATACGTTTAACTTCTCCTTATGGATATGCAGCAGAGCGATTGTTCCTTCATTCCTGGATTTGTTGTTGTTGACGTCCCCTAAACACCGCCCTGTTATCGTAGACAATTCCTGTGGAGTTTTCGTTTGCCTGGCGAAGCTCAGAAGATCGATAGAATGATGGAGGCTTTTGCTCAGCGGTACTGCCACTGCAACCCCGGGGTCTTCCAAAGCACTGGTGATACATGATTTACGACATTTAACACGATTTACACCCTACTGAAAGTTTCCCGAGTTGTTAACGTGCGTGTTTGGAATAAATCCGTCCTGTTTGTTGGCAGACACGTGTTACGTGCTGTCATTCGCCATTATTATGCTGAACACGAGTCTCCATAATCCAAACGTGAGGGACAAACCTGCAGTGGACCGCTTCATCTCCATGAACCGGGGCATCAACGAGGGGGGGGACCTGCCCGAGGAGCTGCTCAGAGTATGGCGGCTTCTTTGTCTTTGTAGATAAAAACGAACGTTAATGTCGTGGGAGCTACTTTTAATATCCGAGCTTTTCTTGCAGAATCTGTATGAGAGTATTAAAAACGAGCCCTTTAAGATCCCCGAGGATGATGGGAACGACCTGACACACACCTTCTTCAACCCAGACCGGGAGGGCTGGCTTCTGAAACTCGGTAAGACGCGTGTTGTCCTGCGATACTGAGGAGCTGCTGCCGGCACACGAGCCCAACGATGATGTCAGGATCGTAAACCTTTATAGAGGAAGCAGCATTAGGGTGTGGATGCTCTCTCAGGCTGTGGGAATCTGCCCTCCTGTATCTGACGTGTGCTGCCTCTCTTTACGTCACTCGGATTGTCGGCTCACAGCGTCGTGGACTAAAATTCTGATGGTTTTCCTCTGCATGGCGAGGCCTCTGATCTGACTTACTAATAAAATGGTTGTCTTCCTTCTCCCTCTCTGTCTCTCTTCCCCTGCTCTCTCTCTCTCTGCTTCCCCCCTCGATTCACATCCTCCTCTGCTGCTGTTGTTGCTGCTTCTTTTCTCAGGAGGTATGTACCCAGCCAGAGACAGTGAATAAGGCGCCCAGTAGCAGTATTCCCTGTTGATACGCCGAGTCATAGAATGTCTCCTCTGTCAACTCTGGTGCGCTCTGCTGTTTCAGGAGGACGTGTGAAAACCTGGAAACGCCGATGGTTTATTCTCACAGACAACTGCCTTTATTACTTTGAGTACACCACAGTAAGTGCTGGTCCACCTCCATCAGTCATATCAGCTCGGGGTTCCAAAGCAGCTCCAGTCCATCAGGTCGTTGTGCTGTAGAATGATTCATCTCCAGATAACATCGAGCCTATTGACCTTTGGTTCTGCATTGTGAAAGAAAATTCCTTTGATCAACATATTGAGCATATCATCTAGGTAACGACGATTAACTGTTGCTCTTAATCCTTTAATTTAACAGGATAAGGAACCGCGGGGTATCATTCCATTGGAAAACCTGAGCATCCGTGAGGTCGAAGACCCAAGGAAACCCGTAAGGTTTCATTTTTCTGAGCCGAAAGATGTCAAACATTTAGAATGTACGGTGATCAACGCGCTCCGTTTTCTCCCAAGAACTGTTTCGAGTTGTACATTCCCAACAACCGCGGACAGCTGATAAAAGCCTGCAAGACGGAGGCCGATGGGCGAGTGGTGGAGGGAAACCACATGGTGTATCGCATCTCTGCCCCCACGCCCGAAGAGAAGGACGAGTGGATCCACAGCATCAAGTATGTAAACGCAGCTCCACCATCAAGCTCAGGGGCGTTTCCCGGGCGGCGCCACTCACTTCTGTGCATCTGTCACGCGTACAGATCGGCTGTCAGCGTCGACCCTTTCTACGAGATGCTAGCGGCCAGGAAGAAGCGTATATCGCTGAAGAAGAAAGAGGAACAGCCCTAATCTTCCTTCAGCACATTCCACAGCTTCTTCCAGCACAGAATACTTCCTGTCCATGAACATCGGTATTCCTCTTTCCTCACCTACCAACAGCTCTGCTCATTGAATTTCTTGCCTTTCCATTTACGAGATTCATGAAAGACACACTGAGAGTAACGAGCTCCCCCGCGGGGTGCCGCCGCCGCCACCGCCGCCTCCTCTTCCTGTCGGTCCTTTCACTAACGTTCACTAGACACACTACAGTCACAGCACACCGTCACTCCGGTTTTCTCCGCACATTCTCCTGAAAAGACGTCGTAGACCATAGTCACACTAATGTGGGTCATTCCCAAACCCTTGTTTTCCCCCTTTTATCCACATTTATTTAACTTGCATGCTGCTCACTGAATGTGGACTTATACAGACATGCCAGTAAAGCCAAAAAAAGAAATGATTGTCACCACCACGCTCCTCTAGTTTCAACTCTTCTACACATTAGTGTGAATATGGTCTTTTTTTTTTTTTTTCATACTGTTTTTTCATATTTATTGATGCTGCCTAAATAAGCTCTTCCTGATTTTTGCTTATTCTAAACAAAATGTGAACTGCTGATTGGAACACTAACTTAAAGTTGGCGCTAGTTTTCTGGAATCCATAAGGACAAAATGGCGTGCGCTTTCCCCGTTGCTGCTAACCGCGCCGGCTACTCGTCCGAACGCCGTGGCCGTTGTATGAAGGAGCCACTTCTGTCCGGTACTGTTTCTCCCGTCACGGGTTTTATCACCAGTGTTGCTCAGATATGGCGACAAACCAGCTCGGGTTTCCACAGAAGAAGAGTTGTTGTTTGGCGTTTTGTACGTTTTCTTTAGCATGAGCCTAGAACGGAGTTTAAGCAGCGTCCGCATGCCACAGATCGCCTCGTCCTCCGCCATCATCAGCATCTTTTCACACGTGCTGCCCCTCGGCACCGGGTCTGTCCGCGCCAGTGACTTTGAAGATCACAAAGGCAGCTCATGATAATGTATATTATTTTTGTAAATAGGCGTTGGCATATTTGTTTACAGTATACATAGAAATTTAATTTATTCTTTTGTTAAACTCCGATTTTTGTACGAGCTACTGTAGAACTGCATGTTGAGAAACGGAGGCGTCTGAGGCGTCTCTGATCATGCTAGTGCACTAATTTGGAAAAAAAAAAAGGTTAGTGTTCCCTGTTGATTTTAGAAATTTAAAAAGTAATTGTAGTTTCTTAAGATAAGAAAGGATACGTTTACACATCTGATTTATGTCTCTTCTTTCTCTCACACATTTAACAGACTTGAGCAGAAAATTTCCACGATTCCATAGAGAGATAAAATAACAAACAAGGAACACTAACGAGGCTTTGATTCATTGGAAAAATATCCTGCATTAATAAATCAGCGGTGCGTTTAGATTTGTGTCCCAGTGATAGATTTGCTCATAAACTGGTGTTTATGATAGTTTTTAATTAAATTGGCATTTTTAGGTGGTAGTTCCAATATTTGTCTCTTGCACTTTATGGCATTTTGGAGCAAATGCTGTTACTTTGACTGACACTGCTCTGTAGCGCCCCCTACAGGTCACCCAAACACAATGCACAACGTGCTGACGAACGGTGGAACCCGAAAGTGTAGAAATGCTGTGAAGCGCAGCAGGAGCGACTTCGCTCCTGGAACCACATGGACTGTTTTGTGCCTCATCTATTCACACGCCAGAGTCGCGTAGTCTGAAGCCGAAGGAGGTGTTTTGTGTGATCACAACAGACCTTAGTGCGCAAGATTGCTCCCCGACATCGACGCGAGAGAACTCCAGTTCCATATTTGTGCTTCGACACATCGCATGGACTCTGTACGCTCTCTGGGTTTTCTTGAAGTGCAAAGTTGCCAAAGGCTGTTGGGACAACTAATGTTTCCATTGTGTGTGTGGGGGAAATACCCAATATTTTGAAAGGATCAAGCTACAGTCGGGAGTGTTTCGGATTCCTGTGAACTCCTCCTGCCACCTCCTGTTTATTTTATATTTATTTTAAGTACTGTGAGGTGCAGATGGATCTGTAAATGTAGCAAAATCCAAACCACAACGCATTTATGCCAGTAAACGACTGTAAAAATAAAAAGTAAAGAGTTGGTTGCACTTTTTTTTTTTCCCCCCAAAATTGCATCATTTAAATATTCTCGTGACAATTTAAGTATTGCTCCTGTTTAAGAGAAAAGAAACGGTAGACGGGTAACCTGGCATGGACTCAGCGCTTTATATACAACAAAAGGCCAGATTCTTGTATTTTAGAGTCGAAAACCATTTAAACAGCTAAATCAAGTTAACTGACAATAACCTGTCAATCAAAATGTGATGCAACATGTAAAAAAGGTGTATAATCCTACGTATACAACAACTGAACTACTGCGTCACGTCTTTCTACTGAAACTGAAATATCGCACAGTCCTACGTTTTCTTTGGTAAATTAGCTGTATCAGGTGGACCCTTTAATCACAATGACATCCTTCATAAAGGTGTCAGCACATCGTTTAAACTAAACACACACACACACACACACCCACCTTCACTACTAGTAACAGTATGACAATATGTCACAAGACTCCTGTTTCGGATCAAACGCGCTCTCTCGGGTGCAGGCGCAGCTACGTCTCCGGAAACACCGATCGGACTGTTCGATAGAAGACGTCGCCGTTTAGACGAAGGCATTGATGCTGTTTGATGTTTGAAAATAACCTAAAAACAAGTTCCTCTTGTTCGATTTCAACCCTGTCCTGAGTCCTCCAGTGGCGTCGGGGCTTTTTTTCAGTGACAGGGGTCAAAGGGGTGACTGGAGACGCCGCCGTGGAGCTCCACCTCCTCTTCGGACCAGGCGATGACGTCGCCCTGGAGGTGGCTGCCGCAGGAAGCCAGGCTGTAGACGTCGCTGGGCGTCAGCACGTGCGACCACATGTGGACCTCCGACATCTCGCCCACGAACGACTGCGAGGCGTCGAAGCGGCCCCCGAGGGTGTCCTGAGGAAAAGGGAGCGCAGCAGCGTCAGATTGGAGTCCAACGCTAAAACCAGCGGTGGTAGTTGAGGGCAGTTACCTGCTCCTGCCCCAGGACGAAGACACCTCCAGGTTTGAGTGGGTGCCAGGGGGAAAGGTTATTCCCAGCGCCCCTCTGCACGCCGTCCTGGAACGCCTCCCACTGTCCGTCGCGTGTGGACCAAGTCACGCAGACATGGTGCCACTTCCCGTCGCTCAGAGACAGGGGGAGCGTCACAGCCTGGTGTGTGTGTGTGGGGGGGGGGGCAGGTTACAAAGGTCAAAAGGTCAATTATGTTCACGACAGCGACCGAGGACAGAGTCTAGTCTTCCTCACCTTGTCATTGACCAGCAGCTCCATGGGGTTGTTCCCCCACTCGATGAGCACCAGCTCGTTGGCCTGTCCGGGCGCCGAGTAGGAAAACGGCGTTCCCATTCCGGGCCCCACGCCGGGCCGGATCCACAGGCACAAGGTCAGGGCGAAGATCTCCTGCAGCAGCGTCCTCTTCACGCGCCCGTACATGTAGTTGCTTCTCATGGGGAAGCTGACCTGGAAGGCGTCGGGACTCGTCGGTTTCCTCTTGCTGAAAGCTGCTTGGGAAGAAGCGGCGTTCCGGTTAGTCGGTTCCTGGTCCGAAGGTCCAAATATCAAACGTGCGCGGTTGCGTACCTGCCAGGTGCAGCTGGTCCAGCATCGAGTCCAGTTTACTCGAGTGGAAACCAGTTTTCCCTGGTGTTCTGTAGTCGGTGTGCGAAACCAAGCTGTGCCCCCCCGCCTCGTTCCCGTGGTCGCCATCCGCCTCGTGATGGTCGTCGTCGTGGCCGTCGTCCCGGGGGCCCGCGTGGTCGTGGTCGTCGCCGTCGCCGCCCTCCTTGCGCTCGCCGTCGTGCTCATCGCTGCGGTGGTCATCGTGGTGCTCTTTGCCCTCCCCGTGGATGTGGTCGTCGCCGTGGCGCTCCGGCCCGCCCAGGGCGCCGTTGCTGTGGTGCAGCTGCTGCTCCAGCTTGCTGATCTTCCTCTGAAGGAGCTCCTTCAGGGAGTTGGAGTAAGTCAGGGACGTGTTCCTCTTCTGCTGAGAGGTGGGAGAAACAGGGGGGGGGTCTGAAGCACAGCTTGGGATACACTCATGTTACTCTTGTCTCTTCCAGCCTCCATTAAAACCCCTTTTTAATTGTCAGCTAATCCCGGTGTGATGATGAAGGTCTGCACGTCTTCCTGCCTCCTCTCAGGTAATCCAGGATTTGTCCTGGTGCGTGCCCTGATTATCAGGCTGTCAGGGGAGCTCAGGGTAATTAGTGCTGATGTTAGACCCTTGCCCCCTTCCCCCACTGCCCTGCACGCTCTGACATCTGTCTGATCACGATCTGAGGGAGCAAAACAACAGCTGGGAAACGTGTCAGCCGAGCATAACCTGGAGTCCTCCTCCGGGCGCCGGACGTCGCGCGCCTGTTAGTGCTCTACGGTGTCCCCTGAGGGACGCAGAGGGACTTAAACATAGTGGTTTTATGCGATTAAGTGACCGATTGTTCTTTTAACGTACTTAGCCTACACACACTACTTTGGGGCTTTGTTATTTGATTAACGGCCCTCAGCGACGACCAAGCTAATGTTTGAGGATAGGCCATACATGGACGCCCTTTTTGATCCCTCAGCTGTTTTTTCCGGTCAATTGTTCTTTAAATCCCGTCGTCGTCTTGTTGATGAAGTTGCTCACCTGCATGTTGTCCAGCCTGTCCTTCAGCGCCTGCAGCATCCTCTCCATCTGCTCCGGGGACGAGGTGACGTCCCCCTGCGCCACGTGTTTGTCCGTCCCCTGGTTGTCGCTGCCGTGGCCTCCAGATCGCTGCCCCCCCACGGATGGGTAGTGGGGTGAGTCCGGTATGAGGTTGGTGTTTCCATGGTGACCTTGCCGGTTGCCATAGTGCCAGTTGTCGGTGTATGCGTGATGGACCGGCGCCCCTGCGTGATAAGAGTGAGCTGAGGCGCCGTGGTGCTCGTCGTGGGGCGCCGCGCCCCGCCCGAGGCCCTCGCACACCAGCAGCTTGGCCGTCAGCTCCCTGATGGTCTCCCTCTGGTCCAGGATCATCTCCTTCTGCTGGACGAGGCTCTCCCTGAGGTGGAGAATGGTGGCTTTGGCCTCTTCGCTCGCCCCCCACCAGCCAGAAGGTGGTGCATTTTGATGACCCGGTCCGCCAGGACCCCCTGGCCCCGCGCCCGGTCCTGCTGCAGGAGAGCAGGCCGGGTCGGCGTCTACAGGCAGAGGGTAGCAAACGAAGCGTGGATGGCCTCCGTGCTCATAGTCCGGACCAAAAGAGGCAGAAGCAGGAGAGAAGAGGAGTAAAAGGAGGGACAAGGTGATGGGATGAAGAAGCAGCTGCATGTTGCTCATGTGGTCCATTCACGGAGCCGCCAGCTGGACTAAGGAGCTTGGCTTGGCTTCAGAACTTGTGCCGACCAGATGGAGTAAAGACTGGACTGACTTGGCTGCGGTAGCGTTGACATCAGGGAGCACGAGAGCACAGATCTTCATCCAATCATCTGCGAGGAACAAATACAAACAGGTTTATCTCCTTGTTGCTTTAACACAGTCTAACAGGAAGCAGCATTAACCCTCTGGGGATGATAAACCATTGAAGAAGACTTTGATAGACTGACAGACACTCCGAGGGCTTCCTGACCCCTTTCAGGCCTTTAAGGTGTCCTTCATTATACGGGGTCGGCATTTAGAAATGGCAGACACGTGATGTGGCAGCTCAACCACCCGCGGCTCGCAGTGGACGCGATGGGAGAAAAACCCATGCCAGCACGACAAAAACAAAAGTGTTTTGTAGAATTTGTTGTCAGGCAACAACCTGTCGGAGCTTAAGCGTCGCCTCGCTTCTGACTACCTGCTTTGTGAGGCTTAGAGGAGGGACAGATGGTCGCGCCGCGGCGCCGCGTCACACCCAATCTCCCCAGTTTAGCCCGGACTTTATCACCTCCCACAAGTCGCTCAATTAAGCTAATTGCAAGCGCTCGTGGCGCAGCCTCAGCCGCAGATAAGTGGGTTTCTCCAGCCACGCGCGCGCCCGTGCGTCGCGTTCACGTGTGTACGCGCGCGGTAATCCACGCCGGGTTCGTGCTCTGTCCCCGCACCATATGGTCAAGGTAAGTATTTAAGTAGTCCTGAATTTAACAAACAAAACAGACAACCGCACTCTGAGCGGTAACTAAAGAACATTTGGTTGGCAAACAAGCGCGAGGCTTTTGGGGAGGACGGGGCTCGAACCCGGGGCCGCCGGCTCCATCACAGGCCCGCGCGCTTCTCCGGCACCTGTAGCGCTTCAGGCTTCGGCCACCGTTGGTTGCTGTTCTGGCTGATATTGGGAGACAAACGCCACCTTTCAGCGGGTGTGACAGTATTAAACGCCCTTTCACGACCAGCCCCACATCCCCACAGCCTCTGCAGAACTTCAGCCAGATTGTAAAATGTTCATTTTGTCGCGTCTTTCGAGAGCTTCACAGTTTTTCTACCTCGGATATAAACGTCGACGTCTCCGGAAGCATCGAACGGGCCTGATAACACATCAGGGCTCATCTTCCTTCACTTTAGGACAAAGTTTGTTATTTTTTAAAAAGGATTTAATACAGCTAAATATGATCAGTTTAGAGAAATGATCAGTCTTTGAAAGCATTTTCCTGCATTATAAACATCGGTTTGCAGCTCTCTGTCTTCTTCTATGTTCTGATTAACAGAAATCTTTTTGTTTGTCTAAAATCAGCATCCTTACCTCCCGTCGCCTGTATCCCGACTACTTGTAGTTGTTCCTTCCACCTCCGTCCTGATCCTAGTGAGAGATTTACTCCAGAGGTGAGCTCATCTCTTTACATCCCTCCTTCATTGTCTGTCTCTTTTCTACACCTCTCTCTCCTCCCTCCTTCGGTCTTGTGGTACTTTTCTTGGAAGACCACACCTCTTCTTCCTGTCACGTCCCATCTCACCTTTTGTTCCAACCATTTTCTTCACTCTAAATATCATTTTGTGACTGAATGTGGTTTATTCCTATGGTACATAGAGGCGTTGGTATTGGGGCTTAACCCCGATAAAAAGCAGAAGATGACTGATTTACGATGAACCCTTCTCTCAGAGGTCAATGTGTTGGCTCACTTCCTGCAGCACGACGTCACGCAGCTCACCTAGATTTCAGCAGCGCAGTAATTGGCCTGATTAAATCCTGGTCTCTTCCCGGTCCCACTGACGAAGGTGGAGTTGGCGGCCAGACAGCAGATGGTTCTCCAGCTCAAAGAGAAACAGCCCAGGGTGATGGAGCAGGAGGATCAGACTCTGACATCAACACAGACACTTTAAGTCCACCTGAAAACCTCACCAGAAGTGAATTATTGCTGCTTATTGGCCCGTTTTGGACTTTAAAATGTCAGGTGCCCCCGGAAGAAATGTGGCGCAACCAAGGTTCATACAAAAAAACATTTCTTCTGTGTCAGCATGACCAGTTTATCTCAATTTAAACTAAAGCAATGAATGGAGGTCATCCCTTATGTCTGTTATTTCTAAATGATCTTACTGTTATAAGTCAAACTACGCAGTGGACACGATTGGTGTAAGTTGTACGATTACGTTTAAAGCAGTTATTGTAATCTAACCACAGCCAGAAACCTTTGCATGTATCATTTAATCAAATATGTTTTGAGTCTGAACTAATTTATCCTGAAAAGTCACAAATTTGAGTGCATTTATTTGTACTCCATGATCTCAGAGTACTTGGATAACATGCACATCGTTAACATTTAAGTTAAAATGAAGAAAAATGGCAAAATTCCCGCGTTTAAATGCCAGTGTTGGTCTGAAACACTGGCGACGGCGTTCACAGGATGTTTATAACGTGGTGACACGCTGTCGGCTGTCGTGATGTTAAACTGGAGTTTAATAGGTCAGCGTCTGGAGACGTCTTCAAGCTCTTTATTACAGGTGAATTAAGCCGGAGGCAACCACACGTAGAGCTTTAGAGCTCTGCTCTACAGTCATGAGACCATACAGATGTGGAGATTAGCAGGAAGGAGTAGAAATAGGAGTAGCATTGAGTGGAGATGGGTGGTGAAAAATCATGTATAAATAACTAATATAAACACAAAGCTTAGTATCAACATCACAGATCCTGGAGAGAGCGTACATAGTAAAGACAGAGCTTGACAAGAGGACTATAGTATATCATTTAAAGGTCCAGTTTAGATGTGTTCATCAAACCATGATCATCAATTATATATGCAGAATAAATCATTCAACTATACGTTTTAAAATCAGTGTGTTCTTCAAGATCTAGAGGTCCTGTCTCAATATAGTGAGCACATTAATACCATGATATTGTTAATATTATTCTCAGGATGCCTCAAGACTTTCAGTTTTCTGTGTAGGTGAACTTTTTCTGCACCGCAGCGCCCCCGCTGGGCACAGACCGAAACTGCAGGACAATAAACTTGCTTGAGATACAGTACCGTTATACTGTCTACATATTTTTTCGAGCAACTTGATGTGAATAAACTAAGAAATACTGCGGTAAGAATAAAGGGTAACATTCATTTACCCTAACTCTCAAATGTAGCAGCACTGCATGGCTATTATATGTATAATTTAATTGTTAAATATTCCATTCCGATGCATTAAACACATCTGTACAAATAAAATAAAACACATGAAGAGATAGAACGTCTAGATATTGAACGTAAAGATATTGTAAATATGGTTATACTTTTTTTTAAAAAGTGATTGAGTATTTGCAGATCGTTACACAACTTTAATTTTGGAGGAACTGCACTGTGGTGGCTGTTGCTTTTTTAAGCGTCTATTTTCCTTATCAGATGATTTGGATTTCACTAGCATGTTTTTGTGAACACAACCCCCCCTAAAAACCACTTTAAAAGACTCAAAATCTCGACCTTTGGTGCAGAACAGCACAGGTGGAGACATCTAACATTTAACAGCAACCTTTTTGCATTTTGTTTTAAAGCTATTTACGGGGTTTATGGGGCGGCCGTTTGCAGCAAATGAAGCGCAGCCCGGATGTATGTAGGCCAGAGATGGGGCTTCATCTGCTGTGGCTCCAAAGGTTCAGGTCATTATTCTCCTGCTCCTATTCAGAGGAGCTCCTGTTGGCTCATTGTTATTCTGGCCGAGTGACGGACAGACACACACAGAATGGGAGCATGAGTGCTTCTGCAACGGCAACGAGCTGCTCGTCCTGGCGGGGGTTTAACGCCGGTGGTGGCCGGGATATTGCTATTCTCTCTCTCCCTCTCTCTCTCTCTCTCTGCAGTAATGAGGAGAGGTACTGGACGGCACCAAATATCTGACCCCGATTCTTGGGAAAAAGAGAGGCAGAAAGTGTGAGAGAGGGAGCAGGGAAAAGTGAGAGAGAGCCATGTGAAAAAGGGGTGGAGGAGCGCGGAGATTTAGTGCGCTGCTGGATGGAACAACCCCCCACTAACTACCAGAGAGGGAAAGTAGTCTAATAAGAAGAAAAGAGGGGGTGTTCTACTGTTCATTTAACACTCAAAGACGCGCAGGAAGCCTTTCTCGGTCCCCACAATGAGATCTGAAACGGTAGGTCGCTGTTTTTTTTTCCTATGAAGTTGCAGATTTTTTTTTTTTATACTGTTGCACAAAGTGAAGCGGAGCTGAGAGCAACAGGCTGCTGGGCATCATCACGGGAAATGATGCGTTTTGCACCGCGTTTATCAGAGTTTAACGGAGTTTCCGGACCCGCAGAAACTTTCTTTTTTTTTAACTTTCAAGCATTTTGGGGCGTTTATTTTCAGCAAACTGTTTCATCTTTCGTCCTCATCTGGCCAAAAAAACCACAGATAAACTTCATTTTGAACTTTTGAATGTGCTTTACAATTTACAACTATTTGACCATCAGAACAGCTGCGGGTGGTTCGCTTGGTTGGCCGCAGCTTTAAATCCCGTTTATGACCAAAGCCCTTGAATGCATCTTCTGTATCTGTTCTCCAGACCACCTGCAGGCTGTTCCTGCTGCATCCTCAAACAAACAACACTTTCTTCCTCAGGATGAAATTCAGGGGAGGGGGGGGAAAGGAGTTTGGGCACAAAGTGATCATAATTCCAAAAGATTGTGCTCAGAGACCGAGACGGAGGAGCTGCAGAGCAGAAGACTCGCAGCCAGACTTCAGCAGGGCGGCCTTAATGAGCGAGACTCTGGAAATGTTTCCTTTGTGTCATATACCATTAGTTGATCTGGGTCAACATTTTCTTTGTAATCTCACCGTGATAACAAAGGAGGGCTGCGCTGGGAAAACACAGGGAACATTCTGACATTAATCCAGCCTGGAAGTCCCTGTGACCCCAGTCTGGTCCACCCTTGATCGTCTCCTCTGCTGAGGAAACCTTCCTGTCGTGTGTTTTCTCAGCACCCTGACAGCTGTGGCTCCGACTGCAGAACCCCATTGTTCTTATCTGTAATGCTATAACTTGCCTGGCGCTGGAATCTAGTAGAAATATTTGGATTTGGCCTAATGGGGCAAGGTGATAATGTGGAATCCTGCAACCGAGACAGATCCTTGTGAAAGCAACAACACCGCCGCCGCCCTCCCACACACAGCTCAAGGCTGGTGTCCTCGTTACTCGGTGGGATGGCCAGGTGGTCTTTGAGTGTGCCTTAAATCTCACGTTTTAGAGCCAGACAGACTCTCAGACCACTGCGGTGAAAAAGAAATCCAGACGTGTTCAACTCATCGAACAAAAGCAGCCGATTCCGACATACGAATTAAAAAAATATCTGTCGTATTCCATTTATTTCCCGCTGATCGACTAATCCTGTTATGGGCTCAAGTGCAGATCGAAGCACTGGAAGGAATTTGAACTCTGGAACTCAGGAGAAAACGGCTGAGGGTGCAGTTTCTCGTCCAGTTCTGACGGTTCGACTGTGTTTTCTCCCAGCTTAACAGTAAACTTTAGATCCGTGACCAAGAGGATGAGAAGATAGAACTTCAATATTGGCCAGACTGAATTGAGGGAAAAAAAAATGTCTCGGACTGAAGAAGTCAATAAAATGACAGAAAATGTCTACAAGGTATGGTTTTATATTCAGTTTTAGATCAAATATGCTTGAACTGTCCCTTTATTTGAGCATATGTATTACCCTCAGGGCATTCTGGACCAGTTTAACCCCAGTCTGAAGAACTTTGTGGCCATGGGGAAACACTATGAAAAGGCCCTGACAGGTCAGTCAGAAGTCAGTCACAGATTCATGGACAAAAATGGAAAATTCCCCTTAAATTTCCCTCCTTTCCTCAGGAGTAACCGTGGCTGCTAAAGGCTACTTTGACGCTCTGGTCAAACTGGGCGAACTGGCCAGCGACAGCCAGGGTTCGAAAGAGCTGGGTGAGTGAACAGTAGAGAAGGAGACGGCAGAAGCGGCAGCTGGGGAGAAGCTACGGTCTGTTGCGTGTGGCGGCGAGGGAAGGAGATGAAGGCGAGAGGAATGAGGAAATGTAGAGAGAGAAAGAGAGGGGAAAGCGAGAGAGTGGGGTTATTGTTGGGAGATTAACAACACCACATGATCTCATTGTAATGCCGAAAACAGCAGGGGGAGGCAGGGAGGAGAGTCGGAGGGAAAGATGCCAGCCACCGCATACTACAGCGCTGTGTGAGCGGGGGGGGGGCAGAGGGAGGGGCCCGCCGCTGCCCGCCGCTCTGCCAATCAAAATGCTGCTAAAAACAGTTTAAAAATGCAAATTTCATCGATTCTGGCACCGAGAATCTGGGAAATCTCCCCATAAGTTTTCAACGTCATCCTGGTAAAAGAGTTTCTGCCGTGAAGCTGATGATGTGTTCACTGCCGCTCACAGGAGACACACTGTTTCAGATGGCCGAGGTCCACAGGCAGATTCAGGTCCAGCTGGAAGATGTGGTAAGACTGGAGAACCCATCCTTTTCTTCTGTGCATGTACAGGAGAGCTGAGGGCTCAGAGCAACCAATCAGGCGAACTTTTGAGGGTCAAACGGGGGTTTATTGTTGCAGGACGTGAGCTTGTTGTGGTTTTTCAAACCCATTTTAAACTGGTGCTGGTGTGTGTTTTTTCCATCGCCAGTTGAAGCTGTTTCACTCTGAGCTTCTCGCCCAACTGGAGCAGAAGCTGGAGCTGGATATCAAATACCTCACAGTAAGGCCGCGCACCACGCGTGTCGCATGTGTTCCTGCATTCAGGCCCTTTCAGGATAACCCATCAGCACAAAATGGCGGGTTTTCACACCAAAAGACGACAAAACGTCCGCGTCTTTTGCCCTCAGGCCACCTTGAAGAAGTACCAGAGCGAGCGCAGGTCTAAGTCCGAGTCCATCGAGCGCTGCCAGTCCCAGCTGAAGAAACTCCGACGGAAGAGCCAGGGCAGCCGTCACCCCAACAAATACGGAGACCGAGAGATGCAGGCAAGTGTGTGGGGGGGGGTTATACAACACTGACCCCTGTGGAATACAAGGGTCCCACATTACAGCCGTACAGAGCATTAGAACCTGTCAGAAACAGGCCATCGGTAATAGGATTAAAGATCAATCTGCCTCAGCTGATTTTGCGGAAAACAAGCACCTTAGGGTGCGCGGAATAAGTGGTCGGGGTGGAAGGATTTGCTGTAGCTGCCTGGACGAGTGCGTTGCCGTGTTGTTACCGTGGTGCAACCGGCCGGCTGTGATATTGCCTAATCCTCTCTGCTCGCCTCCAAAGGTCACCGTGCCTTTCAGCGGCCTGACACATATTCCCCACTTTCATTCCCCAGTTTGTCGAGCTGATGAGTCGTCGCCAGGGAGAGCTGGACGCGCTGGTTGCCACGGGTTACAAGTCCGCGCTGACCGAGGAAAGGAGGCGATATTGCTTCCTGGTGGACCGACAGTGTTGTGTGACCAAACTGCTCATCAACTATCACTCCAAGGTCGGGTCCCATATGTGGCGACGCGTCAATTGTACATTCTGAACTTTCGTGTCATCGGGAAAAGCTCCGACGTGATGAAACGGTGCAGCAAAATAGTCCCCGTGAGGCCGTTCTTAGAGATCAGGTTCCCACTCCGCTGTGGTCTCATGTTTTCCTCCCAGGTGCGAGAGCTTCTGTCCCAAAAGCTGTCGTCGTGGCAGCAGTCTTGTTCTCAGCCCACCAAACTGCCGGAGCGCGCCTTGAACCTGCTGCGTCACACGGCGCCTCAGACCTCGGGGGCCGCCGGGATTGCCGAGGTCCTCCGGCACACCAAGATCGGCTCAGCCCAGCCGGAACAGGTCAGGGGATGCAGAGTTCAGAGCTTTGACCCGCGAAACCCACTTTTAGAGTGTATTTTTGAGTTCTAAAATCAGGTTCCTCTACGTTCTGCTCTGCTATTTTCCAGAGACTCTCTGTCCAGGAAGTCCCTCCTCTGCTGAACGGCGACTCCGGTCGCTCCCAGCAGCAGCAGCGTGTGCTCCCCTCCTCCCAGAGCGACACCTGTACCACCCAGGGTTCCCCCCACTTCTTCCGTTCTCTTGCGTTTGGAGGAGGAGCCGCCGGAGGTTCATCGCAGGGATCCTCGCCTCAACACGCCAGCTCGCCCGTCAGCACGTCAGCGAGCCCGCTGCCGGACGCCAGCAGCGGCCCCGCCGAGTCCGCCCCCGCCACGTCCGGAAGCTCGGCCCAGCAGAACCCCCTGCTCCTGACCAACACATCCAACCTCTCCCCCTGCCTCATCCCCTCCACGGTGATGTCGCTGAGTCAGCTCGGCCCCACCGGCAGCTCTCTGCAGGGCACGACCGTCCCCATCCCCCACAGCGCCCCTCACAGCCCTCCGCTGCCTCACAGCGCCCCCCTGTCCAGGGCCATGACCCCCGTGCAGTTGCTGCACCAACAGGTGGGGCCAGGAGGAAGCAACACTCTCTCAGCATCCCATAATCCCTGGTTCCTGAAGACCACGGAGATGAGCGCGACAGCGACACTTCCGCTGCCCAGGAGACCAGCCAGTGAAATGAGGCTGGGGGGCTTCCAGGGTGAGTCGTCCCACCCGAATTGTTCGCATGGCGATTGTGCTCGAAAATATTTCCGACTTCGCACATTTTCGCTACTTTGATCTTTGAGAAATCGGGAGTCAGGACGACAAACTTGCTCTTCTCCTCCGCAGGCTCCAGCCTTCCCAGGATGCTGCCTCTGTCGGGACCCGTGCACGTGGAGGCCGTGTTTGCTCACACTCCGGGAGCCTCCCCGGTGGCGGCGCAGGGGGCGGGGCTTGCTTACTGCACTTCCTGCCCGGTGACAACATCACCCTGCTCATCTCGGAGCCCAGAGACGGATGGCACTACGGACAAAACGAACGGACCGGGAGGTATGCGAGGGGGAATTCCCAGGCTTGTGTCTCAAAATTCTTGTTGATGGCTTTGACCAGAACCATAAGATGAGGCCTGTAGTCGACCCGCCTGCGGTCGTCGCCAACATATTCCCAACTTACCTTAAGATGTGGTGACAATGAGTGAAATTCTCTGATGCAGGAAAGGCTGGTTCCCTTTCTCCTACACCCAAACGCAGCACAACAAGTTGGATCTACTGGAGAAGTGAGTGAACCCGACAACATTGTTACTAATAAAAACACCTCCTGCGGTTCTGGGCAGACATTGCTGGAACGTCTCTTCGCTCCTCTTATGTTTCTTTAATCTCCTTTCTCTCTTGCCCCTCAGCTCCCTCTTGTTATCCAAGGCTAACAGCACGAGCACCGGCCAGCTCGACAAGCTGGTGTCGCCGGGTTTGTCAGGCCTCACCCCTGAATCAGAGGACGAGCGCTCGCTTCCCCCACAGAGGGTCAGCACCTTCCGTCCGCGCCCGTACAGCATGGCTGACAGCAACAAGGTCAGAGGCGGGAAATCCAGGAGTGGGTGGGAAATGTGGAAAATGTCCTCACGTTTTGTCTTCTGACACCACAGATCACCTCAGATTTGTCCTCCGCTCCACCTTCTCCAACCAGGTAACTGTCCGGGATCGGCGCTCCGCGTGTTTTATGGGGTCGATCCGCGTTAACGGGTTTATTTGATGCTTTCAGGATCAATCCGTTCGCCCACATCCGGCTCAGAAAGACGGTCACTAACGATCGCTCGGCTCCCATCATTGAGTGAGGTTCTCACAGCGACTCAGACCTCAGATGTCAGGAAACCTCAGATTACTTCAAGTCGATTATTTGAAATCTTTTTTAAAAAAAAATCAAATGCTTATTGTGCTTTTTTTTTTTTTTTTTTTAATTGTAGGACGTGAAGGTTTTTAAATCCAAGATTTTGAAGAAAAAGGTTGACAGGTCAAGGATGATTATGTTCTATTGAATGTTGGATTAGTTCATAGCAAAAGGTAGAAACCAGGATCATGTTTGGTAATCCAGTGTGAGTGACCAGCAGAAACGGGCAGGATCATTTTAGTGTTGGACATTGGCGTGCTGAATCCCGCTTGTCCAGATTAACCAATATTTGTGTTTTTTAAAAATAGAAATATATTTCTTTTCAGCTTCATCTTCTCACCCTGCAGCTTTCCCTTCGGTTGAACCATTTTTGTATGTTTTATTCATATTTTGGGCTGATGGAGGGACTGGTTCCTGATAGCAGATCTGAACCCCCCCCCACTGCAGGGCTCTCAGAAGAGGACGGCTCCTGCTTTAAGTGCCACACTGTGTTATCCTGATAATATCTGATAGAAAAGCAGCCTTTTAGTTGCGTTTTTATGATCTCAGTGAAGGTAAAATGTTAATCCTGCTTCAGTCCTGTATTTAAAATCATGCTAAATTGGTTGACACAGCATATTTTAATAAGACGGGGGGAGGTGCTGTGTCGTGCTGCTGGTAAGTTAAATATGTGCCTTTTTCTGAATGTAAATTTTTGTGTAACCCAGTTTCAGATACATTATTATTGTAGCTTCAGCTGATTAATAAATGAGGTGTTTGATCCTGAAATCTTGTGTAGCATTAAGAGGAAACAGACACCAAGAATGAAGGTTGATTGGATGTTTGGACGGTGATACCATTGAAAGCAGCAGGTGGTTTAGGAGGGTTTAAAGTATTGAGAACGAGAGCAGTGTGTCACAAAATCTGTGGATTTTATATCATTTTGATCCTTTATTTTTCTTCCCTAAATCTAAAGCCACAACATCTAAGCTGTTTGTAGAAACTCCAACATGTGAAAAGCTAAGATGGATGATGGGAGTGAATATTTTATGAAGGAAAAGCATCCAGGAAAGTGACGAAGAAGGCAAACCGGAAGTTGGTGGATGCCCATGCAAGTGTGAAATGGAGATGATCTAAAACAACGTGTAGCTCTGTAGTCACCTGACGTGCTGTTACCATGGAAACCGAACCGCGTAAATCTGTTGTCAGCGTTATGCATGTTTCATGTGATCCGTTTCAGTTGAAGGATGGAAGTCGTGAATGTTTATGCCTGTAAATACATTTAAAGTTGTTTGACTTGTAATATGCAAACAAAAAAGGCAGTAAAATTTATGCAACTGGAGGGGTCAGAGTTTAAAAAAGTGTTTTAATATGCTAGAAGAATTAAAAATATAGTGCAATATTGTCAAAATGATGACAAAGGAATTAATGTGTCAACATAGGAAGTGAAATTATTTCAAATTTGAGGAACCGATTATATTAGTTATATTAAAAAAAATGTACTAGAGAATTTTCCAATGTCAGTTATTTGGTGTGCATTTAAAAATTGACTGTTAACTCAGAAAATCACATTGAGTGCAGACTTTTCTGAATACCAGTGGACACTGTTCACTTGAAACACCGAATTTTGATGTGAAATTAAAAAATATCTTTGAACAAATGTCTTTTAAAATGTTTTTTTTTTCTGTGCACTTTCAGCTGCTTTTGGCAAGATTTACATTCAGTGTTGTGGAAATCAAGCACAATTTGATGTTTAATGGTGTGAGGCAGCTTCAGTTTTCACACAACTACAGTAGGACACTGACAAAATTCATTTTTTAAACCTTATTTTAGCATTTCTCCTTTTGAAAGATCTAACCAAACGTAAATTTTTATGTACGACTGCTAATAGTAATGTGAGGTTTGACTGTGGTCAAGATTGATTTGTTCAACGTGCATGAAAAGTCACAATAGACAAGATTCGAATTAAATAAACTTTATATGAATAAGCGGAACACCACAAAGGTTAGGTTATAGATTTTTAAGCCATTCCAAGTTGGGTCCTTCGGGATCACACGGATGGGAAGGAACATCAGGCATGTTTCCATCATCCCGGACTGGGACTAGAAAAAAATCAGAAGCCTCAATATGTGACGAAACTGTGATTGAAGTGAATTAAAAATGCTGTAAATGCTTAAAATGCTTGCCTGGGTAGTTATATGGCACGGCTGAGTTGATCATTCCTGAGTATTTTGTTAAGGGGCTTACAAAGGGAAGTGTTAAGCCTGCAAACAGAAAATGATCATTAATACACTTGTCATGCAATTGACGGAGAAATCGATTTATGGCGTAAAGAATACTGACTTAGAAGCCCGATGCCACAGGCGGTCAGGATAACAGGTTCTTTATCCCAGGCATTTTTCAGAAACGCTCGGATACCTGCGAGAGAAAACAACAAGTCAAGCTAATGTTAGCCGCAGTTAGCAACAGCAAGGTCACGTTTTCTTGCCATTCTAAAGGAACATCATTCTTCCAGTATGAAATGAGATTCAGATAGCGTAATAAGATAAATTAAAAATAAGTATCGGTGTTATCTGAAGGCCCCCATTAGGCTTATTTGAACGGTAGATCTAGAAGAGGTGACGACACAGACACATACCCGCCATATTGCTTTGTGTAGTTTTAATTGAGCGCAGGTTTGTGGGAAATGTAGTAATGACCTACGTATAATTTCCGCGACGACTGCTACAAAAACATGAGCTGTGCGAGAAAGACGTCCGCTTCGTTTCATATTTTGTCTAAATATGTGTAGATAATGGACTTTGCTCTAAAATTGCATTGGTGATATTTCACACACAATACGGTGTTGGCAAACGTTCGAAGTCAAACTGTGGAAACGATAGACTAAGACGTAATAAGAGTACTATGACCTATTAAGTATTGGAGCCCGAAAGAAATCACCGTTTACAATCGTAAATGTAAGTATTGAATTAATTGTATGACAAAGATAGCTTAATACCAATGCGACTGTTGGTCACATTGTTTTAATTCACCCTTGTGAGGATTAGATAAAAACTATTGTCAAAGGTGACGCAAAATATGAAATCTACCCATGTTAAAATGAGATTTTTCTGTTTGGATTTGATTCGAATCTGTCCTGTGATCTATGACCAATTCTTTTGCAAACTCCTCTTCCCATCAGTGCAAAAATGTAAGCCTGCTAAGTCCTCACTATGCAGACTCATTCTTGTAAGTTACTGATGGGAAATGTAGACATTATGTTCCCTCTGCATGCATATACGGTGCGAGTGGGTGGTCTCTAAATGAGATCATCTCCTCTCTTCCAGATAATGGAGGACTTTTCTGGTCTGGCGTTGCCTCCTCTGTTTGGCGAACACATCTTGGAAGCAGAGCTTGAACCAGGCGGTGTGGAGTTGGGGCCAGGAGAGGTAACAGTGCTGATTATCCATCAATACGCAATCGCATCGCGCGCCAGTGAATCTACTCACCAAATAGATGTAATCTTGTATATTTTTCTGAAGGCAGTTTTCATTGCCATGCGTCACGATCACGCATTACGCATGTATGTCAGGAGCAATGACATTACTGTCATGTTAGTGGAGCTCTAACACTAAACACCAAACTACAAACACTAGTTGTTCTCTCCAGGTGGAGCTGGGCCCGGGAGGGAACGAGCTTCCAGACAGTGTGACCCCGGAGGACGAGGAGAGGAGGGCGCTTGACAAGAGGAAATACTTGGCTCTCAGCAGGAGATGTAAAGAAATTGAACAGGTGTGTGTTCGGGAACGTCAGTGGCTTTCGTGCTGACGTCATTCCACAGCTGCACAAGCACGCTTCTGACGAAAGCCCAGCAGTCAAGCCCTGGACCAACGTTGCTCCCTGCCCTCCTCCCCACCTCTTATCAATGCAAATGCATCTTTATTTTAGGTGAATCAGAAGATTCTTGGTCGGCTACATCAGGTCCAAAGAATTACCCGTCGTATGAAGAAGGAGAGACGGTGCAGTGTCTTCTTCTGCTTCTGCTTCACGTCCTCTGAGCTCCCACCTGTCTGGTGCCGTGTGTGAACATTCTGTTCATCTTCCAGGTTCCTCATGAAGACTTTAGATGCTCATGGGGACGACTACAGAAACGCCCAGCTCACCATCCTTTTAGAGGCAAGTTTAGAAGATAATGCCCATGTCAAAGCTGTCAGCTGTTGTTATTCCGACAGCAGTTGTGTGTTTTATATCCCCCGAATCATCTTACCTGATGAGCTGCAAAAAAATAACTTGCAGTCTTTATTGTTTTATTTATGTCCTTGAATCTTTAAGTGTAAAACTGGAGAGGAGATAATGACTCTTCCACACTCCACTTAAGTGTCTGACGAAACGTGAGGAAGAATCACAAATGCTGGATTCGTTACTTGTTGTATAGCAGTTATTTCAAATGATTTATATAAGTATGTGTACGGTTATGGTAGAAATTACACTGCCGTTAAAATAACGACTTGGCGGCTTTTGCAGGATGAGCACGGGGCTCAGCTGGAGCCTGCTGCCGGGGCGGACAGTGATCATTTCAACGGTGTCTCTGGGTCCGCATCATCCCCAGCTCTGCATCACCCTGCTGGGCCGAAGAAGAGGAGACACCGAATTCCACGACAAGAAAAGGATAAAGACCAACACGTAGGTGGAGGATCAGTGCTGCTGCCGTCCTCTCATGTAAATGTGCAGGTTTGCTTGGATCTGGTGGCACGCAGGCTTGTTTTAAATACAAACAGGTCTTCTAATTCGTCCTGCTGACGTGTCTGACAGCGCAGGAATCTTGATATTGTTTGATTTTTGCGTTGTGTTTTTCCAGACTGAACCAGACATTTCGCTGCTGGCAGAGACACAGTTTGGAGAAATGCCCAGCCCGACTTCTTTGTCTCACTGACGACCCCACTGACGTGCAGGAGGAGAGTGCTGTGCATGTCTGCTGCAACTACATGCTTTGCTTTGACCCCTATCGTATTTTGTACTTTCCCCCATCACTTGAGCGGCTTTTTTAGGTTTTTCAATCATGAGAAATGTGTGTATGTATGAATGTGTGTGTGTGTATACTGTCAGTGGTGACATGGTGTTTTCGTAATTATCTCAAGAATCCAGATCAGTAGAAGCAAATACATTACTCAGTAACTCAGGATTTTACATTTAACAATATTAAATCATGAAAAATTTCAGTTTTAGATGGTTTCCTTATTCATTATTTAAAATAACATGTGGATATCTGAATAAACAAGAATTTCTTTTGGGGAAAAAAAGTGTGATATTAAGGAAATAGAGTATGTTGCTTCAAAAATACGCTTTTTGAGAAAGTAAGTAATAGCGTGGACTACAGATTGGAGTCGGCGTCACGAGACCGGAAGTCGTCATTGACGTGCGTGAGTCTTGTCCAATCACATTACGTTGATTAGATTTAGGGCGGTGCGCAAATGCGGAGGTGGGATTTTAGCTACCGTCCATCTTCAGCTACATTACAGTGAGCGAGCTTGTCGAAAAGAAAATACAGTTTGGGAGTAAAGAAGACTTTTTGGAATTAGTCTTGGCTCTATTTGAAAAAAGACAAACGAAAGCCCATACCCTAGGTAAATGTCGTACAGACGTATAAATCTAAATGCTTGGGTTGACCCAGTTTCCCTTTTTCATAAATTTAGCTAGCTAAGCTCCTAGCTAGCATTTTATGCATTAGCTAGCAAGGTATTTAGCTGTATTAGCCTGCAGGATAGCGATTCTAATGATTATTATACAGTGAACCTTTTCCACAGTGTAGAAACACCAAATTACTATTACGGACCCTAAGATAATGATGCATGAATATGAGAAATATCCATCAACGTGCTCCGTGGTTCCTGCTTAGAAGCGAGCTAGTTAATCAGCGAACGAGTGGACAAGCTAAGAAACTGGCTAGTATTCATGATAGCTCAATAATGCTAGCAGACTCGTCGCTAATTTTAGCTGACAACCATGTCAGTTGTACTAGTAATGAAGAGATTATCCTCATACACAAAAGTATATTGATCGGAACGCCGCCACTTTATAGTTCTGCATGTGATCGCCATTAATATCCAAAGTAGTAACACTAGGCTATTCATATCCTATGTGGTAATATAGTCAGCGTTACCGTGTGTTCCACTCACGGATCCTTTGTACTGATTGCTCTGCTGTAGGTAATTGCTTTTTGCTCAAGCATTGTTGTGCATTTGTTGCTTCTTGTGTGCAGTTAACATTGTGACAGACGGAATGTGGACATTGTCGTAGTCAGAGCCATGGCTGACAAGAGAAAACTTCAAGGTAAGACTGATGCTGTGACTACCGGGAGACCTCCTCTCCAGCATGGCACAGAAACCACTGCAGATCCGTGGTGTCTGCAAGCCAGGACGCTGATATTGATCCTTGCTTTATATCACCACAGGGGAAATTGATAGATGCTTGAAAAAAGTAGCTGAAGGTGTAGAACAGTTTGAAGACATTTGGCAAAAGGTAATCTGGTTATGGCTTCTATTTAAAAGGAATTTGCTGCAGTAAAGTTTTGTATTATTTACCGCTTTTACCTACATTTTTTCCTCCATTTAGCTACACAATGCAGCCAACGCAAACCAGAAGGAAAAATACGAGGCTGACCTCAAGAAAGAGATTAAAAAACTACAAGTGAGAGATTTTAAAAAGCATGTGTTTGCATGGATTCCTTTCCTTTGCTCGCATCTTTGATTAAAGAACTCTGTGAAATGAACACACACAATAATAGTATTGTTTTTATCGTCTGTCTTCACAGCGATTGAGAGACCAGATAAAAACATGGTTGGCCTCAAACGAAATCAAAGACAAAAGGCAGCTAATTGAGAACCGCAAACTCATAGAGACGGTACGCTTGTGATTTTAGACTTGTTTTCGTGTCACAAGTGTCCTTCAACACAGTCCGCTGCATAACGATCTTGTGAATTTCTTTCCTCAGCAAATGGAGCGGTTCAAGGTTGTAGAGAGGGAAACAAAAACAAAAGCGTATTCAAAAGAAGGCTTGGGGCTCGCCCAGAAAGTCGATCCAGCTCAGAGGGAAAAGGAGGAAACGGGACAGTGGCTGACGGTAACGAACCCACAGTCGTTGATGCTCGTGCACCGGGGGGGGGGCAGGTGTGTCTTGATCTGCGCCGTCATGTATCACCAACGGTAACGACCCTTTTTATCCTTCCCAGAATACGATAGACACGCTAAACATGCAGGTGGATCAGTTTGAAAGTGAGGTGGAGTCTCTCTCGGTTCAGACGCGGAAAAAGAAGAGCGACAAAGAGGTCTGTTCTTTTGACTGGTTGTATTTGGCAGAGAAGTGAGAAGTCTGTGATAACCTCTAGATCCAAATTTGTCTCCGTCTCTTCTCTTGCAGAAGCAAGATCGTATCGAAGAGCTGAAGAGGCTGATCGAGCGGCACCGATTCCACATCCGAATGCTGGAGACCATTTTACGAATGCTGGACAACGACTCGATACCAGTAGACTCGATACAGAAGATCAAAGACGACGTTGAGTATTACATCGATTCCTCCCAGGACCCAGACTTCGAGGAGAACGAGTTCCTGTACGATGATTTAGATCTGGAAGACATCCGTAAGTTTGGGAACTGCTCAGTGGATCCTGGTGGGTTCAGACGTCTGATGTCAGGACGACTCTGTGTCCTCTGTCTTTCCTCCAGCTGCAGCGTTAGTGGCGACCTCTCCGTCAGGTCAGGGTAACGTGGAAGATGAGATGTTCCTCCACTCCAGCAGCACCCCCACTTCCACCACCTCCTCGTCGCCCATCCCTCCGTCCCCGGCCACGTGCACTGCGGTAAGCGCCCGGCGGCGTGGACGCGGCTCTGTCATTCACGTCATTGCTCTCCTAAAAGAACCTCTGATGCATTTTTCCACGTATTCCTTTCTTTGAGATTGCACTGAGCTCCACCCTCAACGAGACACAGTGTCGTTGTCGGTCGAGGCGTTTGCTGAATCAAAATTCCCAACTGGATTGTCATGTCAAGGTATCTCCTCCTATAGGAGAACTCAGAAGACGATAAGAAAAGGGGGCGATCGACAGACAGTGAAGTTAGTCAGGTGAGAGGCTCTCATCTGTGCTGTGCCAGTAGATTCCCAGTCTAGCGCAGCTCTCTTCACCCTTGGTCCTGGAGAATCACGGTGGCTGCAGGGTTTTCTCCCCTCAGGCACCGGAACCGAGCATGGCCAGTCTCTGTGGGACCACGGTGGGAGAATTGTGATGTAGTTTAGAGCATCTTCTGCATAAACGAGCCCCAGCAGCTCTCTGTTTTTGGTCCTCATGCACTTGATTACGCTGCGGCCCCCGGCAGGACACGCCTCCCTAAATCGCCTTTGTCTTGTCCTTTCCAGTCACCCGTGAAGAATGGCACGCCATCCTTGCTCTCCTCCTTCTCGTCCTCCACCACCTCGGGGTCCTCCTCGTCCTCCTCCCTCGTGTCCATGGCGAGCGTGGTGGGCGGCATGCCCGCGGTACCGACGAGCAGCAGCCTGATCGGGAGCTTCAGCAGCGCGGTGCAGCAGCATCAGCATCAACCTGCACAGCAGCAGCCTCCCAATCAACAGCAGCAGCAGCCGTCTCAGTCCAAACCTTCTGCCCAAGCAAACAACACCCCCAGCCCACCCAGCAACCCTCTCCTCGCCGCTTCAACTGCCCCCTCTCTCCCCACGCCCAGCACACCCATCTCATCAGCTTCCAACTCCCAGTCGCAGTCCACACCAGTCCCGACATCCAGTTTGGGACTGGGCCTGGGCTTGGGCTTGAGCAAAGTCGGCATGACGGGGACCAGCAGTTCCAACCAGATGGCTGGTTTGGGCCTGGGTGGACACCCCACTCCCCTAAACACAATGGCAGGGCTTATTTCAGGCTCCACGCCTGCCCCTTATGCTCAGGCAGCAGCGTCGGGAGGCTTGGGTCTGAACAGTAGCGCCCAGTCCAGCATTTCATCTGAAAGCAGCACTTCTATCCCCACATCTGGCTCCAGTGGAGCCACCACCAACGGGGCAGGGACGGGTTTGGGCTTGCTGGGAACCAGTCCGGCCCACAACTCTTTAAGCGGGAGCATTCTGGGCTTGGTTCCAGGGCAAAGCGCAGCCCCCTCTGCCACTCAGGTGCCGCCGAGTTCTGTCAACAGCACACCGGGGGTGGTCGGCCTGCTGGGCAGTAATGGTGGGGGTGTGGGTGTGGTTGGAGGCGTAGGGGTAAATGCTGTCCCTGCGAGACCGCCCAGCGGGCTCAAGCAAAACGGAAGCACAAGTATGTGGATCTGCATGTGTCTTGAATGTCTGGCTGTCTCCTTGTCGTGATGTTTTTGTCTCTCCCGCCTGGTGCAGGTTACAGTGCCGTCGTGGCGGAGAGCTCGACAGAATCGGCTCTGAGCACACCGACCCAGTCACAAGGCAGCCAGCCCTCATCTCTTAGTTCTTCTACCAGTCAGCCGTGAGTTCCCGTTCACTTCCTCCCATCATTGTTGAACAGCTTCCCAGTTTAACGGTCTCTGTCCCGCGGTAGGTTGGACAACGGGCCCAGTTTAATCAGCTCGATCACCCTGCCTCCGAGTTCTCCGTCCCCCTCGTTCTCAGACAGCACCCCGGGAGGAGGGAGTCTCCTCAACGGGCCACACTCCTACACTCAGGCCTCAGAGGGTCTCAAGGTAAACATGGAATCCAGCCGTCGTGACTTTAGCTTTGTTGTTGTTGATGATTGTCCAGCGCCAATAGTTGGAGTACCTTTCTTCTCATCTGTCAAACTATTTCCTGACGGGTCTCCTAACACGGTCTCTCCTCAGGCTCCTGAGCCTCTCAGTTCCCTGAAGGCCATGGCTGAGAGAGCAGCGCTGGGGTCCGGCCTGGACGGAGAGCTCGCCAACCTGCATCTAACAGACCGAGGTCGGGAGTGGCAGAAAGCTACGCTAACTCAATAACCACCTTTTCATCTTTTAACCATTTCCTGGTTCCTGCGTAGATATCTTCTCTGGACCGTCTGCGGCGCCGGGCACGCCCGCCGCCCCTCAGCCGTCCGTATCGGAGGTCAGCATCCCCCCCTCGCTGGGAGTGTGTCCACTGGGCCCCACGCCCCTCCCCAAGGACCAGCTCTACCAGCAGGTCATGCAGGAGTCGGCGTGGACACACATGCCCCACCCCTCTGACTCGGAGAGGATCAGGTGAGGAAGGCACCCGCAGCTTCTCCTGTGTGTGTGTGTGTGTGTGCACGTGTATGATAAACCTCTCTGCCCTCCAGGCAATACCTGATGAGGAACCCGTGCCCCACCCTGCCCTTCCATCATCAGGTACCACCGCACCACTCTGACTCCATAGAGTTCTACCAGAGACTGTCCACAGAAACACTGTTTTTCATCTTCTACTACCTGGAGGTGAGATTGGTGTCCAAGCTTCATCCTTTCCCTTTTACACCACTCAGTGTGTCAGTCTAATATGGGGGGGCTCTGCTTCAGTCATCCCCCAGTCTGGGATGCTTCAGCTTACTGGTGTGTGGTTCCTTCCTCCTTACAGGGCACCAAGGCTCAGTATCTGTCAGCCAAGGCGCTGAAGAAACAATCGTGGAGGTTCCACACCAAGTACATGATGTGGTTCCAGAGGCACGAGGAGCCCAAGACTATCACGGATGAGTTCGAACAGGTCCGGGCGCCCAGTTCACCATCTGTCTTGGCGTTAGAAGCTGAGCTCTTGAAATGATTGCTTTTGTGCTCTTCCTCCAGGGCACTTACATTTACTTTGACTATGAGAAATGGGGCCAGAGGAAGAAGGAGGGCTTTACCTTTGAGTACAGGTACCTGGAAGACAGAGACCTGCAGTGACGGACAGAAGGGTCGCGAAAGGACAGAGACAAAACGTGCTGCTGTTGACATTCCGAGACTGAACTTCAAACTGTGGATAGAGATCGTGATGTGTAGTAGAAACCCTCTCCGAAAATGGAGACCGGTGTCTGTATAGGCTGCATCTCGACGGGACGCCCTTGTTCCTCATGCAGCACTCTGCCGACGACTAAAAGGCCCCGTGGGCCCCATCGGACGCACAGTGCTGCATGAGCTGGGGGGGGCTCTCGTTAGGGATCTGCGTTCGTGCCTGTCTGTGTGCACACTGTATGTGGCATTAGGAAAGCCTACCCCATGCATGTTTCTCATGTTTTTGTTTTCTTTTTCCGTTTTCGACGAGCTCCTCTGTACCTCGAACCCGACATGAGCCTGGAAGCCTTCGACTTGACACAAAACCAACCTGGATCCGATTGTTGAGTAAACTGCCCTTCTTATATTACTGTAATTTGGTGGACTTGGGGAGAGTCTCGGTGTGTAGGACTGGCTTCTTTTAAGACCCTACAATGCCTGTTGAATATGGTCACTATTTGAGATAGTGAGCGTTTATCAATAGTTTTATTGATATTGTCGACTAAAACGCAGATCAAGTGACCGCAGGGCCTCTCCCTGTGACAGGGAAAGAGTCCTTATTGGACATGGATTAAATTGCTATGCAATTGAACTGGTCTCCGACTCCCTCTCTTTACAAATAATGTTTTTAAGTTAACTTGTCAAAGAAAAATGCATTATTATTATGACACATTCATGTTTGTGGCAAATTAAACTTGTAAAATAAAATATAAAAAAAAAAAAAAACCAAAAAAAAAAAAGACCCCATAGAGTTTGAGAGATCACTGCACTTGTTTGGTTCTCTTAGGAGCTCGAACCCGTTCCGGGTTCAGGCCGCGTCCGACCGCCGGGGCTTCGTTTTGTTCTGGTTAAGTTATTTCACGCTCAGTTTCGGTGTTTATGTCCTCGGCTGATGCGTGGACGCGCGAGCTGACCGGAAGTGTTTACATGTGGAGGGAAAACGGACAAATGCCGGCAGGATCGTTTCATTGCACAGTTTAAACGTCTCATCTGTAGATATTGGACACGGAGGGCAGCAGATCTCAGTTTGTGTCCAGCACGAGTCACATGAACACGGATCTACCGCAGCTCGTGGGCAGGAGGCGGCTTTAGGACGTGGAAAAGATGACTTGCCTTTTATAGATTCTATTTTTGGGGGGAGGGGGGGGGCTTTAGGAAAGGGGAGGGCAGGTAAATTAAAAATTTTCAAGGCTTTCTAGTTTTTGTTTTTCCTCATCACCCTTCTGCATGGGAGACAGAAAATGAGATTATAACGGGATTGTAAAATTTCAATAAATACTTTTGAGACATTCCGAGTGGCCTGTTGTGACGATCCCTTATTCCAACGACTCAGATCGGCCCGGAGCCGTTTTAATTCGGAACATTCAGGGAGACGCCTGGTGCACCCAGAGGCTGAATTCTACACCTGCGAAATGAGAGTCCCCGCTGGAATTTGGACATTTTAATAAAACGGCAAATAAAAAAAAAAAAAAAAAAAAGACAAGAAAATTCTGCAGCTACGTCATTTCTACAGTGTTGATGCGCGCGTCCACGAGGAGGAGAAGGAGGAGAAGGATCACATCTTTGACTCTTTCTTGACCTTGAGGAACTCGGCCATGTTAGAAAAGTATTTCTGGTTGGCTTCTGCCACCTTCTTCTCTGCAGCCTGTGGGTTCACGATCTCCAGCCCCTACAGATGAACATGGTTATCAACAACAATCCTCAGGGGACTAAAGACCAAAGCAAACCCTCTCTTACCTGTAGAGGAGTGAAAGCCACGCTGGAGCTGGTTCCCGAGGAGCGGTCTCTGACCGTGGACTTGCCTCCATACGTCATGCTCTGCTTCTGCAGCGTTCGCTGGCGAGTCAAACACGACAAACCGGGGTCACGAAATACTGAGGATAACGGACGTCCGGAGGGAAAGGGGGGAGGCTTTACCTGCAGGGATTTGGAGATCCGGGCCTTGGTGGCGTCGTTGACCTGAGCCTGCCTGACGCGCCCGCTGCCGCTCTTCCCCAGCTGCCCCAGACTGAAGCCCAGATCCTCCTGGTAGGCGTCGTCTTCAATCTGCAGCAGAAAATCCACCCGTCAGTACCGCTCGTGCAAAACCTCGGCTCAGCCTTCGTGATCCAGCACCGACCTCTGCAAAAGTCATTCTGTTGGCATGTTTCCGGATCTCCGTCAGCCCGAGACGCTCCTTCATCTTTCGGTACCTGCGGGGACAGAGACCAGGCCCGTTACGCTCTTCTGCTGTTAAAACAAAGCGGGCCCTGGGCGTCACCAGACCTTCGTCCACCTCTCTTCTTCCTCTGTCCGTCCAGCGGGGCTGGCAGAGGCTTGACCTGCTTGACCGGAGGAGGTTCCTGCCACTTATCGAATTTCCTCTCGATTTCCTCTTTTAGGTCATAACCAACCTGTAAACAAGCTCAAGTCCGTCACTGGTGTTTGTTTACGTCTGAATGAGATCAAGAAGAGTTCACGGCTCATCTCCACACTCACCTTTCCAACAGAACTCTCGTGGAAACTGTCCACCCGGCTGGCCAGCGTACACTTCGCAGCCACCAGACGCGCCGCCTTTCGCCTGAGGTCCTAAAAACGAGAGGAGAGCAGTTTCAGGCACGGTTCTCGGCCCTGCTACAGAATCACCGCCTGTTGTTTTGCGGACCGGGGGCAGCGACTGCACGACATCGCAGTGGTAGATGAAGCCCGTGTGGGGCAGCAGGGTGGTGCTGCTGAAGCCAGACAGGGTTCTTCGCTGAGCTCCCAGCAGCATCAGGTTACAGGCGGGCATCTTTGACAGATTGGTCAGGCCACCAGCGATACCTGCAGACCAAATCAGGTCAGGAGGGAGCGCGTTGAAGGTTTCAGCTGTTGAAAACCTAATTTCTCACCCATTAATTTGGCTGCTGTTGATGCTCCGACAATGATCGACAGATTTGGGGCGATGAACGACATCCTGGACTCGACGTACTCATAGATCCTGTGTTTGGACTGGTTCAGCTCCAGAGCCATGTCGCACGCTTCCACAAGTTGTTTCAGTTCCTCCTCACTCAAGAGTGACCTGAAATCATCAAAATACAGACGTTCTGCACTTTAAGGTGCTTTTATATGAAAACCTTCCCCTCCGTTGGTAACAACGAAACAATCTCCCGCCTGTTTAGAACTTTTAAGATTCACTCCGTCGTCCTTGGAACCGTTTCGGGTACCCAGTTCTTAATGTTTGCATCACTTAACGAGGAATGATTTTACTAATAGGAATGCCAATTTGAGAAATAAATGAGCCTCTGCTGAGCTTTGACAGCCGGAGCTACCAGCGATACAGGTGCTTTTTGGTTGGCTGAATGCACACACAAGGCCCGCCATTTTAAACGCCGCTAACGACGCTTGAGATTCGCTAAAAAGCTTCACTCCAGACATCAGGAGAGCTCCCCCTGATGGTGAATACAACTAATTAGTCCTGTATCCAAACTAAAATGCAGATATTTAGATTTAAAAGGGAGAGGGAAGTGTTGGCTCACCCTTGTGTGGTTGAAGCTGTGACGCTGACCACCATAATAGTGGCGTTTGTGAGGATCTGCTGCAGCGTCTCATTGTTCTTGCATTTCTCTAGATTATTTCCCAGTTCCTGAGCAGAAATCATGAACGGAGCACAAATGCAGGTCAAACCACAATAATTGAATCTGATTTAAAAGCAAAATAAACAACACCTGATCTCACCTTGACTGTCCGGATATAATCGAGGGAATCTGGGACCAAGGATTCCAGCTCTGGGAACCTCTTGGAGTATTTGTCTCTTGTAAATTTATGAATAATATCTGAAACAGACACCGGCCTTTGAGAGATCGTTCATACTGGGAGCAGAAATGTTTGAGAAAAGGCCTTTGAAACTTACTGAGCTCATTGTCGATCTCTACTGTGAGATTATTGGCTGCTACGATCAGTCTGTATTCAGGGTCAGCCTCAACGGGGCCACAGACTAGAAGAAAACAAAACGGTTTAGTCACGTTTCTCCTTGACCCTCTCGAAAATTAAATTAATAACAGAATAGGTCGTATAAAGTTCCCACTCACCATCTGAGTTTTTACGCTGCTTTCCAACATAATCTGAAATTTTGTCCATAATATCTGAAAACTAATGTCAAAACCAAAAAGAATAAACGTAGATGCATTGATTATGACCCCAGCACGTTCTCTCAGACTTGGACTCACCTGTTTGCTATTCCGGAGCTTAGCGATGGAGGTTACGCTCTCAGCCTTACTGTAGTCCACCTCCATCTCCTCTGGGATGTCCTCCAGCCTGTCTGGCCTTCCCTGTGTCGCCTCCCCATCGCTGTCAATGTCCTCTCCCTCTGGATATAACCCATCGTCTCCCTCGTCCCCGGCCTCCTCCAAGTCTGCAAGGAGCTCATCTGCCAGCGACATCTAAAATGAGAAGACGCCTTTAGCAGAAAGAAATCCAAACTCGATTTTAGTGGTTCTGACAGACAAATTAACGTTTTGTTGGCTTGATGTGATTACAATCAATATCTAAACCAAGGAAAACTGAGATTCTGCTTGCAACAGAAATGGAATCTGCTGCTCTCTTCTCCAGCTCTCCTCTAAGTTTCAAAGTCTTAAGAATAATCGGGCTGTGACGAGGATAATCGAGTTGATAAGTGAATCCGACTACCTGTCTCCCTCCTTGCTCAGCACAGCACCTTGTTATATATGCCAAAAAGTATTAGCTTGTTCACTCGATTTCATGGTACAAGCTTCAGTCATTACGAATAAAAGGAGGAAAAATAGTAATGATGCATGTAATCGCGTAAATAATATGTTTGCTGTGGGTGTTTGTTAGCTAAACTAGCTAGCGTCATTAGACCATGGGTGAAATTACAGGAGGTAAATACCAGAAATCACACGAACTTACCTTTACGATTTATGTTAACTCAGTCAAAACAGAAATTTAATTAATTCCGTTTTCAGCGCACTTCACAAGAATTATGAACGATGTTTCCTCTTAATTCTGCAGCAAAGTTTTCTTTATGAGTTAAACGAAAACGTTTGTCGCAGGCTAAATACGTCAGAAATTCTTCTTCTTTTCTCGTGTGACGTCTGCGACTATGGCGCATTACTGCCCCCCTCAGGTTGTAGAGCATATTACCTATTCTGCATCCTGGAGGTGCAGGAAGGACAAACACGCTGTAGCTTCGCAGCTCTGGACAAAAGATTCCCGTTTTGGTGGCAGAATGTCTCCCTAATATCGTACCTTGAAGATAAAGATACACGTTGTTATATTTATTTAGGTCTCATTTCAAGGTTTAGGTTGTGTGTATTTCAAAACAAATCAGTTTGGTTCCTCCTGCTGTAGTTTATCATAACTGACGACAGGAATTTCAAACAAGATTCAGAGGTGTTTTGTATATTGTTTTGATGAATACATCTGAAATCACCTACAAGCTATTAATGAATGCGCCTATATTCCATTGATTAAATTCAGCACTTTTTAGCTGGAATAAATTTGAAGAAAAGAATACCCTCTCCTCAAAAACAACGCAGATAAAAATATTTAATGAGTGTGGGGACAACTCTGTGAGGAGGACAGAGAAGAGAATAGACACAAATCAAGCAAATACATTAATTACAATAAGCTGTCAACATAAGATATGATCAGGTCGGTGGCGTCAGAGGTTAGGTCGGGTGCGGTCAACCATACCAGATGGATATAGAGAGAGATGTTGCAACACTAAGCATTGGTTGCATTACATATGGCACTTTTTATTTTTACTTACTTTTAATTAAAATTAAAATACACACAGTAAAATTCATAAAAGCAGAATGCACAGCTCCCACTAAGCTGTGTCAAAATATTCTGTACGTTTTATAAGGGGATTCGAACTATGGTGTTAAATATTTTAAACATTTTCTTCAGTCATGCGTTCGAGATCTGCTCGTTCAAAGTCGGAGTTTTGACTCTTTAAGGACGGAAAATAAGATGGATGATCGTTTTATTAGCGCACTAATTTAGTACAAGGCTCGCGCATGCGCACTGCGTTTGTCTCGCGGGGCGTACTTCCGGCGCTCGCGCCGTAAACATAAACAAAGGGCGCTATTGTTTAATGGTGGAGCGCTGTAACGTTGCTAGAATCACCATCAATAAGGCGAAACTTTATGTTAATAGCCGTCAAACAACAAGAAAAGTGTCCACATTTTGAAGTATTTATTTTTCCTTCTTTATACATTGTCCCTTGAATCCCACTCTGGCAACAATACAGGATTTAAACCAACATTGAAACAGACTAAATCAATGGACCAATTGAAACTTGACTGCATAATGATCAAGTGATGATGGTACAAAATAGGGGGAAAATGAACGTACACTAACAAATGGAGCTATCTACTAATGAGAAATGCCGATCTCTCATGCTAAGCTACGTTAACGGTCAATAAACATGGTAAAAGATTGACAAGACAGCTAGGAATCCAAAAACATTGGAAAATAATGACACACTACAGTACATAGTTCCATACAGAACTGGCATATATTAACAAGTAAAATTATACAAAATACTTTGTTAGCAATTAATACGCTTGGGAAAATATTTTTTGTTTTATTTGTTAAAGATCTTAGAGAAGATAGAACCTAAATGCATTCAGACCCAAATATAAGCTACATTGATATATGTTAACTGCTTGAAAAGCAAATAAATTAATAAATAAGACAATAAATAACCAAATTAATTAAATATTAGATGGAATCTGTCTTTAAATAAATTAAGCAAAAATATAATAAATATATAAATTAATTGCAGCAACAGGAGATCTTTTGAGAAGTGGTGTAAAGAAGCACAAGTTGTTTATTTTTCCGTGCAATCTAAGAATAAATCTAAAAGTAAAGAGCTCTAAACTGATAGTGTACACACTTGTAGTATGGTATTTGTACAAATGAGCTATTCTTGATTACAGAGTCGAGTGAATGTTTCAAACTGCTGCCTACAAGAACAAGTGACCGAAATGCTTTGAAATGAAGAGAGGCCTTGCATCCCAGCCTAGGAGCGGACGGACTAAAAACAAAAACAACTGCATTTCCCTCACATCTGGAGGGGTTTAAACAAGAAAATGAATGAGAAGAAGAGAAGGTAAGCTGGTATACAGCACGACTCCCACTGCATAGCTGTCAAATGGTTCAGATCTTACAAAGCTCCAGGTTGACTTCTCCACACATACGCTGTCTTTTCCGAAGCCTTTAGTACAGGAAAGCTATACGAACTTTGTAAATAGTGCCAGGTGGGAGCAAAACTATCCTTGTCATACAAAATCCTGTCGCTGGTAAAACCTGGAATGCGGCCAGCTTCTTGAACGGGAGTCTTTCGGTTGGCTCATTCAATAAAAAAATAGCCTCTGGGCGAAGGGCTGGTTATCAGGGCGAAATCAGAGCGGATTCCACCTCAGACGCCATTGAAATCACACCAAGTGGGGGTCGTTGGCGGGGCTGACGGTGAAGCGTGATGACGTCACTGGGTTTGGTCCTACATGAGACCTCGACTTAAAGGATAAATCCTCTTTCCTTTTGGATTCTTTGCTCTTGATGTTTGTCCCTGATGGAAACAAAAACAGGTTTGTGAGACAGCCCCGATCATTAGCTGATGTTCATAGTAGGAATTTAATAATCTGTACATTACTTCAACGCGTGTCTTCAGTGGCACTGACATATTCAGCAAAATATTGGGGGAAAAAAGTACAGGATAGAAAATAAATAATCCATATCTATTAATACAATCACACTCAAGCAATACTCTTGTTAAAAATAGCTCAAGACAACAGGGCCTCTTTCAACATTTTGAAGCGTAAGGGCTACAGAAGATCACGATCGCATCTAATTTTAGTGGTTTCTTCTGCTCTGCGCAGCCTTCAGGCAAGTCGGAGCTTTAACTTTCATTATTTTGTGGAATGAGATGATCCGAGCAACGTACCGAGCGAGGGAGCCAAAAGAGTGAACAGAAAGTGTGTTAGGAAACACAGCTTAGTCCTGCATTGTTGAACATGGGATTTCTGTCCCCGCTCAGTTCCGCGTGTCAGAGGGATAATTATAGAAGATTAACTAGAGCTGCATGTTGGAAGAAGAGATGCTGAACTGAAGGTTTTCCATTTCACTGGCTGGGGAAGAGTTGAAAACGGTCCTCTTCGATGTGAGGAACACGCTGAGGATTTGCCAGCAGCAGGCAGCATCGGTGCTGAAATGTGTTCGGTCTTAAAGTTTGGGCAAATACGATGAAATAGGTTTAACCTGACGGTGGCGCCGGAGTAAATAAACAGACTAGAAAAAAGACTAAACTATCACCCACAACGTGGACGTTAGCCTGATGTCTGAGTGACACACCATAGAAGATTTATATATAGCTATAGTTTACATCTAATCAGGTTAGTTTACATTGAGGATTATGACCTTAACCGCATTATCAAGGCAAATATACTGAAAGTTCTTATTCCTGATGGATGTTTTGCGGCTTCTCTCAACATCTGATTTGACGTGAGTCTCACAGCATCGATGATAAAACAGCACCTACTGCATATGTAGTCATAATACTGCCATACCATAATATGTCATAGCTCAATGGGGATGTGGTGTAGAGGCAACTATAGTCAAAGTTTGGTCTCACCACGGAAATCCAGTTTGGTGTTTTTGACGGACACTGGGGACGGAGTCGTGGGTGCCGAAGAGCTCAACTCGTTGGTCGGGGTTTCCTGGGACGACAGTTTACAGTAGAATCTTTTAAGAATCCTTTATTTTACGATTCATTTTTCACGGGAGCTACCTGATCAAAAAGATAGATGGTGACATCGTCGAAAAAGGACACGTTGCGCCCTCTGTCCCTCTCCCTGTCCATCGGCTCCTTGGGCGATTTCAGCAGACTCCTCAGCCCCACGCGCTTGTCCACGTCCGTCTCCGTCACCACGATCACTCTCCTGGAACCCTCGTCCTCTTGCTCTTCGTCCTCCTCCTCATCGGGGTCGCTTCCCGGGGACAGACCTCTCCGTCGCCCGATTCGGTTTCCGATCGCGCCGTCCCCGAACCCTCCTTTACCGGCGGGGGGGATAGTCATGGCGAGAGGAGGCAGGGCGAGAGACAGACGAGCGATCTTGGCTGTGGCAGAGAGACATAGAGAGACAGAGAGAGAGAGAGAGAGATCTGAGCAGCTTCTTTCTAATTGGGCTCCCGCGATGCTGCCATGTTTAAAAACCCCTTGAATTATCCCGGGTACCTTTCATTGCCTGGCTGGCGGCGGCGGCGGCGGGCGGGGGGCTCGTGACCTCGTCTTGCTCAATCACAGTGAGCGGTTCAGGCTTGGTTTCATCCAATCGGGGCTCCGTGCTGGGAAAACATTCCCGCTCCACGTGGCTACAGAAACATCAAAACACAAACAACAACACTGAAGATAACACAGACTTTGCTTGTTTCTCCCTCCTGCCACTGTTTTCATACCTGTCCTCCTGCTTTTCTTCGTCCACAGTGACCGACTCGGTGCTGCTCTCTTTAATCTGCTCCCCCCACGGCCTCAGCGTCACCGTGTCTTTGACGGTCGAGCCCCAAAGCACGTTCGTCTTCACGTTCTCACTGAGCGAGAACTGCAGCCTCTCCTCGCACACCTGGAGCGACAAACCAACACAAGACAACTGAGCGATCGGAATATTTCCACGCGTTCTTCCACCCTCTGAGAACCTGCTCACCTGCATCATGAGTCCGTTCTTGGTGGTCTTTGAGAACGATCCCTGGTCTTTGACATCAGACGTTTGTCCCGATGACCTGTGTCCGTCGCCGCTCTGCTCTGGACGTGAGGACACATGTTGCGGTTCCACGATCACGTACGGTGCAGAATCTTCGAGTTTATCGGAGCTTTCAGTTATCCCGTCCTCCGGCGCGCTCTCCTCACCTCCGTCGCTGTCTTTCTGATCAGGTGTTTTCTTCAGAGACTCCAGGAGTTCCAGGTTCCCCAGGAACAGGTCACCCAGAGAGTCCTCCTCATCTCCAGATATGCAGCAGAGCTTTTCCAGCTTTTCAAAATCTTCCAGGGGCTCTTCATCCATATCTTTCCACTCGGATATCAACAATTCTGGGAGATTATTGAGAGGAACATGGGCTGATGCCGACATGTTCTGGACTGGAGCGTCCACCTCATCCTGGTCTAGTTCGTTGGGTGCGTTGTCAACATCTATGCTGATGTGCACAGAGGGGACGTTCAGTCCAGGTGGAATTCCTTCACTCAAAGTTGTCGCAGGAGTTTCGGGAACATCCGTGTTCGGCTCTGCCTCGGTGTCGGCGATAAAGTCTTCCAGATTAATGTCACCGACACACTCTTCTGGCGGTGGGCTGGGGAAAGAGTCGTCAAAACTCTCCAGTTTATCATCTTGCACATCGAGGTCGATGCTTGTCGGAGGGCTGGGAAAATCCACCGAACTGAAACTGTCCCCCTGCGGCTGACGCGCGCCGTTTTGCGCGTCTTCCTCTCTGCCCGGAACGCTCGCTCGCTCCGCCTCTGGATCCAAGCCCGATCCGACATCCTCCACATCAGGTGCGATGGAAACGGCCGAACTGGAGATTTGAGCCTCTAATGTTTGACTGATGCAGCTGTTGGAATCTGAGTCAGAGTGTGTTTCATCAGCCGTCCGGGCCTCTTTTTGGGTCGTGCAGAGGTGATTCAGCGGCCAGCTGTTAAAATTTTCGTTCTCCTGCGTCTCGGTGGAGTCCGACAGAGATCTGGAGCCTCTCTCTGAATGTGGTGAACTCCCTCTGGGCTCCGCTGTCTCTTTCTCCAGATTTTCTAGGTTTTCTACCTCCGCGTCCGAGTTTTCATTTGTCAAATCTTCATCAATAATGCACATTTCTCCGGGGATTTCCTGGTTCTCCTCCTGTTGCACATTCAAAACGTGGACGACCTGTTGATAATCGTCATCGTTGAGGTCGCGCTTTGGTTTAAAGTCCAGCTTCCCATCCAGTCCTTGTGTTTCATCGTTCCAGGTTTCCTCACAGCTCTCCAGGGCGGCAGGATAAGGTTCCCTGCCCGCATGCTCGTCATTTTCTTCTGTCTCCCAAAACTCCTGGCCCACAATCAGTCTCTCTCCCACCTCCCAGGCTTTGTTACTGAACCCAGAGAAGAATTCCGATCTCAGTTCAGTGTCGTGGCTTTTCCTCTGTGGAGAGGCCCACTGGTCGTTCTCTTCAGGCCACAGGTGTAAATCTCTTGACTGCGAGAAACGTTGACAGTCAATCTCTCCTCTCAACACACCGGATCCGGAACCTTCTTCAGTCTCCTCGCGGCCAATCCACAAGTCCTCCGTTTTCCCGCCTGGACCCTGGCTGGAGGTCTCACCTCCGCTGGTATCAGAGCCATCGGGACTTGCTGCTGCTCTCAGGGGAGACTTTTCCTTCGCTGCGTTCCTCAGCTCCGCAGCAGCCAACTGCTGCTCCGTCTCACATGTGACCTTCTTGCCCTTGAGGCCATCTGGGCAGCCCAGGTTTCTGAGGCCCAGCTCATTGCGATCTAGAACCGGGCTCTCTTTATTTCTCTGTAACCCTTCAACACCCATCCCACCCCATGGTGTGACAACACCCAGTTTACACATCCCATCATCATTTGCCACAACTAGCGGCGGCGTTTCACCGCTAACCTTGTCACCAGTGGCTTCTATGCGGCAGGGGTCAGCTAAACTCGCTCTGTTTTCACATATAAGAGAGTTCAGATCAATATCTATCACAGCAGAAACGGAGCGATCGTTGCTGCTGTGCTGCAAAACACAATCTTTTGGCTCCGCAATGTTCCTGACCTGCTCGTTTAACTCATTCTCTGAAGACTCCTCGTGCTTGCGACCTGTTAACTGAGAGATGATGCCGTCTGTCAGGTGGTTGTCCAGCCTGTGTTGCAGACTTTTCAGTGGCTCGTCGTCCAAACCTGAAAACAGCCTGTCGATCAAGTCGACACAGTCTTTCGCCTGAAGATCATCGAACAACAGTGACTTATTGCTCTCGTTTGAGAAAATGCCAGAATCTTCCCTGTGTGCCGGCTCCAACCCTTTTTTAGGAACATCGCTGTCCTCGCCTAAATGGGAGATGTCATTTTCTGGGAGGCTTTGATATGAGGAGCTGGTTTCCTGACACATTCCAACTGTGATCTTTCCTCCATTTTCACCTTCGGCGGCCGACGTCTGAACACTATTCTTCATCGGGCTCTTTTCTCCCATCTCTGCCTCCTCCTCAGTTTTTTCCTCTATCCCTGTCAGCGTCCCTCGATCGCCTCCTCGGCCGCTGCTCGGCCTGGATGGGACATGTCCCTCACTGCTCCTTCTGTTCATCCCATCGCCCTCCCATTCACCGTCTGAGAAATAGGCAGAGTCTCGGTGAGGTGTTTCATTTCCTAGGGTTCGCCACCCGCCATTTCCCACCCCTCCACTGTTTATCCACGAGTCGCTGGGTGTGAGGCAGTCGGCTGAATTGGAAGTCAGGGGCGACAGGACTGAGTCGGTGGGGGTGATGATTGAGCTCTCTGAAGCTGGATCCCAGTCCGGAGTCACAGGGCTGTCAGCGGGAGGAGATGCTGGTTTTTTTTCCTCCCCTGTGTCACATTGTTGAAGTAAACGATCTCTTTCTGTCATTTCCAGGCTTTTATTGTTACTTTGAGGATCCACAACATCATCGTTCTCCAAGTCATCACCTACCGGGTTAGTCATCACCTCTGGGGCTTCTTTCATTATGTCGCCGTTGCCAACGAGTCTGTCCTTTTGAGAACCTGTTTCAAATGTAATCTGGGATTCATTTTCACGCAGGGGCACCGGGTTGAATTCTCCAACGCTCTCTTTGGACTCGAAAGAAGGGTTCTCCAAGAAATCTGTTTGTTCTCCTCTAGCTGGTAGTGCAGGACCATCGGAACAATCCTCTGGCTCTTTCTGGTTGAGCAAAAGGCCGTTTTTGGGCATGATTTCTGAAAACACAAAGTTTCCAGTCTGGCAGTGGTCAGCATCTTCTCCTTGGACGCCCATTTTAGGAGGTGGTCTATTTATTCCGATGTGAAGAATTGGAATCTCAGGTCTCACCGAAATCTTGATCTCGCTCTTTTTAGCACGCTTGGTCACTTGAGCGTAGATGGCCTCCATCTGTGGCGCGTCTTTGCCTTTTGCTTTCAGGGAGCTGTCAGACTGGAAGGTGATGGTCTGAGCAGAGTTTGGGTCAATGCATATTGACTCGTACTCAGGAGACAGTGGAGTTGGGGAATAGGAGGAATCATTTTCCTTTTTGTTTGTGGCAGCATTTTGTCTGGATATGATTTCGGTGAGGAAGGTCTCTGCTGACTGGATCTCTTTCAGAAACTCCTCTCTGGTCATTTCTGCATTCCGGGGTTCTGTCTGCTGCTGGTCAGATTCCTTCTTTCCGGTGGCGATCTCACAGAGGAGAGAGCGCGACCGCTGGATGCCCTTCGAATAGGCCTCCTCAGCTTGTGCGTACGAGGGAAGACCTGAAGCATAAACATATGGCCGCAATCTGGATCTTGAAGGATATAGGTACTTGACCGGATCATTGGATCCGTCTTCCTGATCAGAGTCCATCCTCCCTGTGTCAATTTCTGTGAGGAAAAGATCTCTCTGCAGTGACCGTTCAGTGACTTTATGACCTTCCTCTGGATCGGTCCTGCTGTACTTCTCTGGCCCACACGATGGTCCTGAAGAACCCAGCTCTGTGATGAGCGACTGAGAGCGGCGCATTCCTCGATTGGGAAGCACAAAGCTTCCCCACTTCTCTCCATCTTTTATCTCCTCCTTTTCTTTGTCCCACGAAAACTCCGACGTCGGCTCACTCGAGCCCGTCACGCTAGATAGCTCCGTCAGAAAAAGATGCATGGGCGACTTCTTGGCCGCAGCCAAGCGTTTAGCCTGGAGTTCAGCGTCTTCCTTCCAAATGGTGGGCAGGATGGTGTCGAGGCGCGACTGAGTTCTTTTCATTCCTCTGGAGAAGAGGTCCGAGCAGGTTGGGTCTGCGTCTTCAGACAGGCTGGAGTGAGTAATGGTCGTCCCACTGCTGGGTCTTTCAGGGGACATGAAGGGAGAGTCTTCCTCATCGGAATAGGTGGGGCTTGATGAGGACTGCCTGTCAGTCTGGGGGTCTGTGGCCTGAGGACGGGGCAGGTTGCGATAAATGGGGCGTAAAGGGTTTTCTCGACGAATTGGGGATTCGTAGACTTTTGCTCGAGAGTGAGAAGCGTCCTTGGAGTTGTGTGACGATGCTGGGTGTACGGTGCCGCTGTCAGGCGCCTCACACGACAGCGGATCTCTGCTCTGCGTCTGGGCCTTGTTGTATTTGGAAAACACGTCCGATGCAATGAAGGACTTTTGTGGTTTGGAGTGAGGGGGCAGTGGTGGAGGACATGTTTGAGGAGGCTGAGGGTAAACTGGATGGCTGGATGGGGGGATTGAGGGGGAAAGGGATGGGGACGGGGGCAGAATCTGTCGGGACCGATGGAGTCCCAGGTGATCGAAGGTAGACGATGGGCAGCTGCTCATGTGATGGGGGTCCGTTTCAATTTTTCCAGCAGCCGTGTAATGAGGAAGACCTCTACAGCCAACCGGAGGAGCGGGGAGGGGGCGTGAGTGAAGGTGATGAGCTGACGACATGGACATCGAACGAGGCTTAGGAGGAAGGACTGGAGCTTGGGAAGCTGTGGACGTTTTTGCATCTGCATCGTAGCCCTTATCTTTGTCTTCATCGTCATCTCCCAAATCGACTACTGAGAAATCAGTCACTCTGCTCGAAGTGTCTCTGAATTCAGCTACGCCTGTGCTGGGCACCTGGATTTGAATCTCACTTGTCCTGCCAGTCTGGAGACCCTTTCCACACTTGTCTGAGCAATAAGGGACGCGTTCTTTTCCCAGCATGCCACTGCGAATCTCCACCAGCTCCACGTCTCCTGGGCAAATCGAATCTGTACGAAAAGACGAGCGCGTCTTCCCCTTGAGCGTCGGGGACTTGTCCTGAGGAGTGTGCTCCTCTAATCTGATGTAGTACTCACTGGCCAGGGAGGGACTCCGAGCGCTAATGACAGGGACAACGGTCGGCGTGTCTAAAGACTGTCTGTGGTTGTTGTTCACAGTTGGTATTGGCTGAGGAGGCGGCAGAGGCTTGTATCCTCGTCTGGCGTGAGCCTTTTCCCAGAAATACTCAAAATTTAAGCCTTTGCTTGTTTCAGTGACCGTCAGAATGTCATCCAGTTCAGATGAGGACGTTGTGATGCAGTTCATCACGGGGTCCAGTAGGGGGTAGGAGTTGTCTCGGTCCTCCTTGATGTACTCTCTCTCCCTTTGTCGCTCCTTTGCTGCATTCTGGAAGGCAGGGGGACGAAGTAAATCCCAGCGTCTTTCAAACGACTCCTCGCTCTCCCCTCGCCGTCCCCTGCCCTCCTCATATTCCTCGTCCTCTTCATCTTCTTCACCAACGCTTCCTCTGGCCAACCCCCGCTCAGCAGCCAGGAGGGAGGAAAGCAGGAGAAATACCTCTGCTACAGAAGGTCGTTGAGATGGCGGCAACCAGCAGGACTGCATGATCTCATACCTGCAGGTGGGACAATAAATACAGATTAAATACAGAGAGACCGAATAAAGTGTTTTTTAGCTGCTACTAACTTAATAATGCACAGTGCGGTGTACTGACCAGTAGTCTGCATGGGAGAGTTTGAGTCTGGGCTGGGCCAGGGTGATCTGTCTCTCCCTAATGACAAAAGTCAGGACCTCATCGTCACTCAGGTGTCTGTGGGGCTGAGATCCAAACTCAAACAGCTCCCATATAACCACACCCAGAGACCTGGAAAGATACACAGATGGCGAGTAAGGCGCTGTTTTCATCGCTGTGCTCTCCCAGAAACACTTTCTTTAAAGATTTACAAGTACCAAATAATGAAATGTTATTTTGCTTATGCTGCCAGAGCCACAGTTTCAGTCCTGAGGTGATTCCTGTTCTATCATTATTCCAGCTGTATTACAAGTCTGATGCTGTGGAACCAACTGCACACCACTAAAAATGAACCCAAACAGACACGTTTTCACAAAATACCAACATAGTAGCTATATTGAAACGGTTTAATTAAAACATCAAGTATATGGTAATTATTTAGTGTTATAAACCTGTACGTGTCAGAGCAAAGACACACCAACGCCTCCATGGCAGGACAGGTATCTACCAGTACTGCCTCCACCAATCTCTGTATGAAACCTACCACACGTTGCTGGTTTTGGTTTGGTCCGTAACAATCAGAGATCCTCTGTACTCCTCCAGCAGCTCAGGAGCAATCCAGCGCAGTGGGATCCACAGCTTATCTGGAGTCAGATAATAGTCCTCCTATTCAAAAAAAAGAGAGAGAAAATTCAGCGTCGATATGTCGATATTTACATAAGCGCTTTAAGAAATATAGTGAGTAAAAAAACAAACACGCAACAGAAATCTGGTTTCTGATCGTGTCCAATATTTTTCAGGTTAAGACAACAAACAAACTGTGCGAGAATCTCAAACATTTACCTTATAATGGTTGTGTGAAAGGCCATAGTCACCTATCCTGACAGTGAGGTCAGAGGTCAGCAGGCAGTTCCTCAAAGCCAGATCACTGTGGAGGTTTTGAGGAATCAGACAGGCCAGATTAAAAACTAAACGATTCTCTCTTAAGGAGGAAAATCTGCTTCAGATTGGGGTTCGTGCATGACGAACAGACCTGTGGATGTAGTTGTTCTCATGGAGGTGCAGCAGACCAGAGGTGATCTCAAAAGCCATCCTCTGAAGAGTCAAAAGGTCCCGGGTTGGCAGGTCAGGGGTCATCCCGTCTGACTTCCGCTGGGCTCTCAGGTACCTCTTCAGGTCACCCTATGTGTGGACAGCAAGTTTACGTGAGGCCCAAATCCTCTTAGGTCTGTTTATCTTCCAGCCTCATTAATGTTTGTACTCTTCTCAGATGCAGACGTGCACGCTAAACTGTGCCGATAAGTATTTCCCTCGATCGACGAGCCTCAAAGTAGCAGAAAATCAGTAATAAACCGGCAGCTTCAGTGTATAGTGTTTCAGGTCGGCCGGCGAAATGAAATGAGGAAAAAAATACTGGAGGAATGGAAACTAAAGGCTTTATCAAGCAGATCGTGGTCTCCAAGGACAGCTGTGTTTCTTTGGTTGCTCTTGATCTGTTTCTGTTGGCGTAACTGGTCCTGGGTTTCACTTCATGTGTAGGTGTCGCCGAAGCAGAACAAACTGGACAGAATTCACTTTTGTGTCACTACAGGGGAAAAAAAGTGGAGCCGTGTACCCACCAGCTGACAGAACTCCATAACCAGTAAAAAGGGGATGCTCTCGCTGCACTGCCCCAAACACTGGAGGATGTTTGGATGTTTGAGGCTCCTGCGGGGAGAAATAATCTGTTAGAATTCTCTCAACCATCTGAATTAATACATCTGTCTTTTGATTCAACAATCTCATAAATCTACTCGGAGCTCCTCGCTTGTTGCCACGGTGTTAAAGAGCTGAGCGCCATCTCTTACCTGTACGGTTCAGATTCCGCCAAGAACTTCCTCTGTTCCAGCGGGCTGGCGCTGACACGCAGCTCCTTCACCACAGCCTGGGAGGAGCTGCAGTCACACAGCACCTCAGCCAGGATCACCTGGGCCAGATCAATAGACAATATGAAGGAAATTCCCTGGAGGACGAGACGCTTTGACATATTGTCTAGCGTCCAGCTCTGGAGTTAATAAAGGAAGCATGGCAGAGGTCAAAGTAGGAGGAACGTGCGTCACCTTTCCGAACCAGCCATTTCCGATCTCCTGAAGGTAGTTTAGAGTGTGTCTCTTGAAGCACTGGCTCTTTGGGTCTGAAGAAGAGGAATAAAGCACGTGATCTTACATGTCACCAAAGAAAATGAAACACCCAGAGTACTGCTGGAGTCCACAGGAATGACTGTGATCTCAAAAACAGCAAAGGAAAATTGAGATTTAATACAGGTCGTCTATGAGAAACATACAGGAACCTTCAAAGAAACTATGGAAAAATCTCCTTGATAAAAGCCTGTTTCCACTAGATTAGGTCTAATTATTCCACATTGTGGTTGCACTGATTGCCGACTGGACTGTGACTGACAACCAAACAAGTCATCATCATCATCATCATCATCATCATCATCATCATCTAATACTTTTGCCTATTTTGATTGGATGATTCCGTACAGTGAAGTCAATGCTAACATCCACCAGTAGGCTAAACCCAATTTGTCCCTCTCCCAGCACCGATGCACAATTTTCTCCCATCATAGTTCCACTCCACTGAAAATCAACAGCTGCTTCAACAACGAAGCAAAAAGGGGCTGCTCTTCATCTGTTGTGATGAGGTCTCCTTGGTACCTGCTCCATCCTTCAGGTTGGGACAGTTGGGCCTGTCCCTGACTGGCAGGGTGTAGACCTCAGGGAGGGAGGGGCATGAAGACAGGCTGTCCTCTTGAATGGGACTGGACCCTCCAGAGCAGTCTTCTCCATCTGCATTGTCAAATTCCTGGTTGAGCCACAAACACAGGTTAAAAAAACATCCCGGCCCAGATGATTTAGTGAAGAATGAGCCAACGACATCACCGAGTTATAGGACGTTCAGTTGAGCTTTGTGTCGGACCAGTTTTACTTCCTCAACGGTGTTTGTGTACGGGTTTTCCGGTGTAAACATGCGTGATGAATAAGACAGGAGTGAATCTCTTACATGTTGGAGACTTACATTGAATCCCACTCCTCCTCTCTTACAGCACAGGCAGGTCAGGAGCAGCAGAACGAAGGAGACGAGCCCCGAGCAAGAGATGAGGATGACCACGTAGGGTGGAGGAGTGAGGGACACTGTCCTGGACTGAGACACTGTGAAGAACACAAGGAGAAAGCACAGGGGGCACAAAGATTTAATGCACATTTGGGCTCCTGAGCACCAGTGAGATGAGACAGGATCAGTAAAGAAAGGTGTAAAACTGTGTGGTACAGGTGTTTTTGTTTACAGGGAAACCATTGGAGCATTCTTTTGGTCTTTTTGCAGGAGGACTGAGACAGTGAAGAACCCCAATGGAGAGCTTACATCAGGGATTTAGGGAAGAGACGAAAAGCAGGGGAAAAGTTGAAGATAATAACTGAGTGTCCACTCAAAGAAAAGAGATTGGAAGTTTGAAAACGGGATATTATACAATAGCAATACGGAGAAAATCATTGGGGGAGATTATCAGAAATGGCATTCCACTCAGGAAACACAGTCAAGAAGCAGGGGAGGGCGTGCTGTCTTTCAGGTAAAAGGGTTGGAAACTGGAGAAGAACAGCTAAAATTAAAAAGGTTTACTAGTCGGGTGAGAAAGGAGGGAAATCGGGACATTTGATATTTGTACCTCAACTTGGCCGATAGTGGGAAGTGACCCATCTGTAGAAAAGAAAAGGGGGTAGGGCAGGGTGGTTAAATACCCTTCAGCTGTTATCCATAGCTTTCATTCAATAAAGTATTCCAAACATTCCAAGAGTCAAAAAAAACCTCACTTACTCTCCAAACCGACCCTGCCAGGCTGCTGATTAAACGTAAAATTATGTATCACACGTAAACACACAGAAGGAAGACTAAAAGCACATGATGGGAAGCTGAAGCAACACCATAAAATGTTGCTTTCAATTCCAAATCTCAGCTCAGATCCTCCAGACAAACCTAAAAATACACTCATTCATAAGGTCATGATATTGTAAGCACTGCATACATAAATTTCAGAGCATCGTTAATAATTCAGGGCCAGATTGTTCAGCACAGACATGAAGCTGTGCAAACGTGTGCTCATTTCTCGTGACACTCGGGGCAAATTTGTGGCGCTTTTCCGTGTCGTCTTGTCATGCTCACACACAAAAAAAAGAGAAAACCCACAATAGAACATGATGTTTCCCACGTCCTTTGCAAAGATATGTGTGCAGCATGTAAAAGCAGCTTTCTCTGGAAGCGTAGGCTGGTGTTGGAGTGCTGCTAATAAAAGATGTTACACCGGATGCCAAAAATACACAAAGTCTGTTCGGCGTGAGCTTCAAAATAGCTAAACAAGCAGGTCCACAGTGAACATACCAACAATCACACCTGCAAAACAGGTGCAAAATAATCGAATGACATTGATTCAGCTCCGTGACCCCCTGAACAGCACCAGCCTGTGGCCGCTGGTCCTGTTGCATGATGGCCGTGCAGTTATTCCTCCATGTTTCCCAGACAGATGCCCAGACAGACACTGCATATAAATAGGAACCTTCTATGGGGCCTTCCTTCCCCCCCCCCCCCCCCCCCCCCCCCCCCCCCCCCCCAACAGCTCTTGTGCCACCAGCTTATCAAAACACAATACCACGACCGCACACCATCACAACAGAGGCAGATCCGGCTGAAGAAGACATCTTCTGGCGGAGGAAACTGATGTCAGCGCTGCTTTACAAGATATTTGGCGAAAATAGTCTAAAAAAACACCCCCCTGGCCGCTACGGGGAACGTGCCGTTTTTAAATGCTACCGTCGTGGAGCTCCAAAGCGCCTCGAACGCTGTCGCCTGTTTTTGACTACGTGCTCCAACAACAATCCGCGTCAGGCAACAAAAACCTGGTGCTCCAGAGCCCTCCTCAATTTAGAGGCCTTTTTTTTGTATCCGTGCACCCCCTCATCTCTGTATCCCTCTCCTCCTTTCATCAGCATCACTGACAGGTTTTCAACCAGCCCACCTCCTCCCCCCTCCCACCACCCCCGACTCCTCACCTTCCCTCTGCGGGACTCCGAGCGCTCTCTCCGGGCTGAGGTACGACATCATCACCGCCAGCACCACCATCATCCAGCAGTGTGGCCGCATCGTCGCCGCGTGCGGATCGACGCCACCATCCGCGCGACGCTGCCGACTGTCGGTGTCCTCCGCTGCTGCCCTCGCGCCACGCTCGCGCGTCTCCCCCCCTCCGCTCTAATCCGCAATTAACCGCGGCGGCAGAGATGCTCTATTGTTACAGGAGCGCAAACGCAGCTCCTCACGCAAACGCAGCTCCTCACGCAAACGCGCACGTTTCTCTCCCCCAGTGTTGGAGGCTCTTGTGTTTTTCTTCTCCGCCAGCCTACGTCAGACTCTCGCGGAGCGCATTGTCATGGTCCAGGTTCAGCAACTCCAAAAAAGAGAGAGAGGCGGTAATATTCCCACTGGGAGCTGATGGGGAGGTACTGGGATTAGACTGATCTCATACTGGATTTTAAATCTCCTAAATAAAAGATCAAATTCAGACATAAAACAAGACAATAATGCACAATGAATCGGGGGTTGTGTTATTTTTTTATTGTGGCTGAATGGCACAGAAATGGAGCGTTGGTTTGATTGGAGCAACAATGGATTTATTGTTCCGATAAAACCAGAGGCTCATTTTTTTGGTCAGGCCATTAAGTCCAACGAGTCCCGGTGGAAATATCAGCAGATGGGAAGAATTATAGTCACGCATTAAAAGAAAAAGGAGAGGCGATTTTAATTTTGTTCCAAACCGAACTGCGTTTATTAAGACCGTATTGATGGATGAATAAAAAGGTGCTCTCCTTTAAATTAGCACATGCTTTCTTTTTCCAGAGCACTAATATACCACAAAATAATAACAATAAAAGACTCAAGCCTGAGAAACAAAAAGGCTTGTTTTCCTTTATTTGGGGGCACCAGGAAGCGACGGCAGCAGTTGCACCTCCATGTTTCTGAGCGTTCTCTTTGAACCCCCCCGTGAGGCAGCCATCTGCCTGGTTGAAGTGACGATGAGTGAAACGCTGCAGGGTTCAAAACTGTGGCTGAAACCCGACCTCTGAACTCCTCCGTCAGCAGAGCCCAATAAAACCGGTTTCACCAGCTTTATCAACTTACAGTCACATCACCGATACCCGCCTCCACGCTCCTTTCCACACATCTGTCCATTAGCTGAGCTCAGGATTTTAATATTTCATCCCTCCAGCTCTCGCGGTCCCGTCTCTGACGCTTCCTGGCGAGTTCTGGGAAGTACGCACTGTTGTAGGGTCTGTCTCTGTCGGTCACCTCCCGGCCCGACTCCTTTCCTTTGTTCCTCTGCTCGATCAGGGCCTGGGCTCTCCTCCTCTCCGCAGCCTCCCTCTGTAAACGCTCAGCACGTAACCGCTCTATGGAACTGGGAGAGACAACGGTCCATCGTCAGCTTTCATCCACGTCAGGAAAACAGCTCACTTGTCATCAGCGTGGACATTTGACAGCACCAGATTTGTGCGTCTGGCTCTTTATTTGCTTGAAACTTGAATACGGGCATCTGTAAAGGACAGGCCCTAAAATACCTTTTGGAATTTGGAAGAATTGTTTCTTCAATGTCCAACTTAAAGACACGTTAAGTTCAAGTTTCATTTGCAGAGTTCAGGAATTGAGTTGTACCACAAGAAACAGAAATTAATTGATGTTTAAACATTGAATACAAGAAACGACCAAACCATGACGTTTATTTGGAGTAAGGAACGGCCTCCTCACCTCTCTCCACTGCTACTCTCCTTTCTCTGTCTCTTCTCTGGCTTCTTGCTCTTGGGTCCTTCTGTCCCCCTCACACCCATCGCTTTCTTCATATCCTTCAATGGATCTAAAAGATCTTTCAGTCTGCGATCTTTCTTCTCTTTCTCTTCTTCGCTTATAGCCCCCTTCGTCTTTTCTTTTATTTCCTCCTTTTCTTTGCCGGTTTTCAGATACCAGGGTGTGATCTCGGTCCCTGGTTGGGGTCCGAGAGACACCAAGAGCCCAATGGCTCGTTCCTGCTTCTCCTGGAGGAAACAAGGAAATCCAAGAGCTGGTTAAAGCTGGTGGCTAGAGGCAAGGAAGAATTTTTTTTAACCTAATCAGAAGATTTTGCTTGATGCCGTAGAAATAAATATGCATATGAAAACCACACGAGAGCAGAATTAGTGCCGACACCTTTTCTTCTTTCTTTTCCTTGAGATACTCCTCGTTCCCTTTCTTCTCAGAGGATTCCTCAAGAGGGAACAGATTCAGATGTTCCAGAGCTGCATCTCCTCCCGTAGCTTCAACATCGTCCCCTTTTCCATCCACAAGAGCAGCACGAGCTTTCCTCCTAAGGAACTCGGTGCGTGCCTGGTAACAAAGCAGAATGGAAGTTAATATGCTTGTGTTTTAATACTTTGTGTATTCTGACATTCTAAGGTATTTAATGAGTGGGATTTCCTGCTCAATCTAAATGTTCATAAAAACACACCAGTGGAGATTCTGCTTGTGAATTCAGTCAGTCCAAACATAGATGATAATAAGCACAAATGAAACAATTTTTAATGGCAAATCAATAATGAGCTCTTAGTTACTATGGCATTCTGATTTTCTATGTGCTAAAAAATATATTTAAGAGCGTGTAAAATACTCGTATTTTGAACACAATTGTTGTAAAAACCCATTTTAAATGGATGAAAGCCTCAGACCTATTAGCTTTATGCTAATTTGGTTCCGGAAACATCACCTCCTGTTCAGCACGCTCCACGCGACGCTTGGCCTCGCGCTCCTTCTCCGCTGCCTCTGCCTCGTCCTTCCGCACGCGCGCGACGTTGTCTTTATTCCGGACATGCCAGCTCTTCTTCGGCAGAATGTTCATGTTGATGCCTCCAGCTGTGAACAGTCAAAGATGGGCGCCGGTGTAACTGAAAAGATGTTTATTGACGTTATTATCACCAGAAACGCAATGACGGCACAATAAGTTTATTTTAATCGCCGCTTGACCCCAACAAACGTTCAATATCAAGAGCAGAAATGTTATTTTTGTAGCTAAGGTTAGCCGATTTTAGCCACTTACTAGCTAAATGTTAAACTTTGAAGTTAACGACAGTGAAATCGTGGAGGCTGTGCACCAAACTAAGCATTTACTCCATCTATTGTTACACCAGAAGGTTTATATGTCACTAAATTTTGAAAAACCCTCCAAATTACGGCCGAATTATCTCTTCTTTCGCCTACAGAGACTCACCGGAACAAGCCCCTTCGTAAACAGGAAGTAAATATTAGACCGCAACACCATATTGTGGACACAAGAGGGAGCCAAACCTCGTCAAAATAGATGACGCCAATACATATATACATAAAGTGATTTAATAATAAATGTATATTTACAGCACTATTTAGTTTACTAATTACAGGTTTTAATTTAAACCAAATTCTCTTCAAAACATATTCACCTAATCTAACAGAGTTGCTTCTTTCATTAAGAAATGTGTTTAAATCTTTACTTATTACATCAGGTTCCATCAAGATATGGATAAAAAAATAATAACTGTAAACATGTGTGTGTACATAGAGTGCTTATAATTCTTTTCAGTGTCTCATTATATAATTTATATATGGGAGTAATTACAGTGATAAAAACAGTGGGATCAATCTTCTGCCTCTTCATTGTGTGTTGGCAGCTAAAGATGTTCACTCAGTGCCTCAATCTGTTTGACCAAGAACTGCTTGTCACGTCCCTCCTATAAACCAAACCATTAGCATTAGTGATGATAATAGGAAATATAAAGACATCTTGTTCAAACTCACCAGTTTCAGCTGAGCTCTTAGCAGGCCAACAGTTTTCCCATAGACAGAGGCTAAAGCTATGAAATAACACAGTACCACGCTGCCACAGGAAGAGAAACAAAGATTATAAATCAGCACGATCATGAGGGAGCATATTAATGTATTTGTAGAGTAAATACGTTACCACAATAAGATGAAAAAAGGGATGGAGAATGCTTGGGAACCAATGAAGAACAAGAATTCCTTAGTGGTGTCAGGAAGTGTGTGGAAAGTGGTCGGAACTATCAGCCACATGTTGGTGAAGAAGCGGAAAGGCCCACAACTCAAAGATGGACGGATCCTGGGTGGAATGAGGAGACCAGCTTGATGTTTTCTGTTCTTTACTACATTGTTTCTACACTGTTTTTTTTTATTTAAATCAAGCAGAACGCTTTTACGGCTTGACCTGCTGACCTACGTAAAACTCTCAACGTTTCCTTTTACTGCTGAAATAATAAGTGTGAAATAATAAGCTAAAGTGCATTTCCGTTATCGATCCTCAGCAGAAGGAAGGTGCTCACGCAGCAAGACTGTAGGTCATCACAGCTGTGGCCAGAGCCCAACCAAACAGGAGGACCACCAGGAAGAAGAAGGTAGAGGTGGTGGATCGAAAGGTCCTCAGCGCCGGACGGCAATTACAGAAGAGCGTGATCTGAGGAGAGACCACAGCGTAACAGCGTAAGTGGAGCCAAACAAAGCGGAATGGTGTGTGTGTGTGATACGTGTTCACCTTCTTGCAGTAGAAGAGGATGATAAATTTGACCGTGTTGATGAGCGGGAGCAGCGGGCAGAAGAGAGCCCCTGTCCAAACCACAGTCTGACCGTAGACCAGCACCAGAACGTTGGCGGGAACCACAAACTCCTGCCGTCCCAGCTTCTGCACCAGCTTATTGGACCAGTTGTCTACCAACATCCTGACACACACACACACACGTCATGTGACTTGCCTCCACAGCTTATTCTACAAAGCATCTGAGGGATGAGATGCGGACCTGCGTGGGAACTCCACCAGCACCAGCGTAGCGATGGTGACGAGCAGGTCGAACACGGTCAGCTTGTACATCTCCTGTCCCACACGCGTTTCCCAGCACTGAGTCGCACCAGAAATACGAGTAGGTGAACTCGCCTTTGACTCCGTCGCTGTTAAAAACTGTTCCTTTCAAACGATTTCGCCTAAAAATAATTTTAACTGTGCAACACCAAAGATGTCGGCCGGATTAAAAATGCCATTCTCTCAGCTCTCGGCTGGCGAAGGAGAAGAAGTTTTCAGAGACGAGAAGAAGAAGAATTACCGGGTAAAGTTTGTGGTTGTACTGACACAACCGACAGTCGTCCTCTTCAGGGTTCCCGCTGCAGGTGACCTGACTCCACAGTGTGAAGAGAAGGACACACAGACCGAACAGACGGAGAAACACAGCCCTGCACACACAGCACCGACAATCAGGAACAGATAGAGACACAATTCTAGATTAAAAAGGAGAGCAAGTCATTTTAAAAATGAGGCGTCATCTGAACCCTCTTCTACGTATCATCCCACAATTATCCACCATTAAACACCCCCAAATATTACATTTCCTCGGTTATCTAGATCTGCCTGTCAGGCTGACGCGCACGGCGCTGTGCATGTTGAAGCTCGTGTTCATCCTGCGCCTATAAAGCGGCTTTGACTGGTAAATGCTGCAGGAAGATTCCTCCAGAAGGGAAGAATTCAAAGTGCATTTATTCAAATCTGTCAGGCAGACCCGAGGCTGTTAGAATATTAACTAAGAATAATAAGATGGCTTTAAAAAAAAAAAAAATCCGATTTCCTAAAGAATATTAGCAATGATATTTAAAAACAAGTCTTTTGTTTTACGACGCTTCCACCTCCTCCTGCTCACCTCATTAGTGCGAGAATGATGGTCAGACTGGGACTGTATCGCTCCAGCAGGCCGATCTGGTCGCACAGCATCGGCACCACAAAGTTTCCAGCGGTGATGACAATGGAGGGAAGATACTGGATAATCAGACCCAGGATTCCCTCCTGCCCACTCCGCTCCTGTTAACAGGGAAAAAGAGCAAGATATATATTTTTAAACACAGCAAATTTTGAACCAAGGATCGCTTCACGTTGAAGCCGTTTACCTGGCTGAACTGAGTCGCCATGAAGATGCCAACCAGGGCGGCGATAATGAGCCCCAAGGCAAGAAAAAAGAGAATAACGCGAAGAGAATACAAAATGATCTTCTGTTTTAAAGTTAGGGCAGCCGCTTGCTTCTTTAACCGCTCCTCCTCCAGGTCCACCTGGGAGGAAGACAGAAATAATCCAACAAAAGGCCTAAAGCAGAGCTGCCTGCTGCTGAGTGGAACTCGACCTTCTGACCTGCAGCCGGTAGAGGATGTTCTTCTGCTTCAGCTTGGTCTCCTTCTCTCCCAGAGAGCCGTAGTCCCAGCTGGCGAACGCTATCATGCTGTAGTTGCCGCTGCTGCCGCCTCCCGTCGCCACGACTACCCGAGCTGTCGTTCCCAACCTGTCAGTCACAGCCAGTCAGGGTTGGATTTATTCCCACAAGCTACATCCCACACAAATCCCGAATTCATTCCTCCCAAACGGACCGTGCCACGATGCAAATGAGGCAAAACGCGATGTAGAAGACAGCGGTGAAGATGTACGCCAGAGGGATGTTGTAGGAGAAGTTTGTGCCCTGCACCAGTGTGTTTTTGTAGAAGCCATAAAACAGGTAGGAGAGCTCCACGAACCCCTGAGGACAAACACAGGCTTGAGTTCACAAAACATCCTGCAGGGACAGAAGAAGAAGACAACTGTCCCTGGGAGAAGAAGGACGACACTGTGACTGCTGCTGACGGCCGTTACTCACCGTTCCCAAAAGAACATCAAGAACGTAGGAGTAGAACGGCACCAAGCCTTGAGGATTAGGGTTATAATCCAGGCATTCCCCCAGACCTGGCCGGGGAAAAAAGCCACACACAAAGAGAGCTGATGTGACCTCGGGAATGCTTAAGGACAAGAGCAGAATGGGGCTGGAATAGTGCCGAGGTTCTCCTCGATGGGCTGAAGCAGCTCATCCCACGACCCACGCTAAAGCTAACCGGCACCTTCATGTGGGGACAAGAAGAACCGCCACAGCAACATGCCCCCCCCACCCCCGAGTGAAACTACAGAGAGTGTCGTTGCGTCGTTGCCGAGACGTTACCGGGGACATTGACAGAGTCGGACCCTTCAGAGCTGAAGACGATGCTGGGGACCAGGACGAATCCAGCGATCAGCAAAAAGGAGAAAAAATTGAGCAACACCAAGAATCGCAGCAGCACGAAGAAGGACTGGACACCACCGCCAAAGTTCCCTGTGGGACAAAAGTCCTCTTGAATAAACGCAGGTGGATAAAGGAGGCCGCATTTACCTGCACTCACCTGCAATCAGCTGCAGTGCCTTTCTCCAGGGGGAGAACAGATAGAGGAACTCTCTGGTGCCCTCTTTGAGTTTACGCAGGACTTTGGTTCTCTTTCGTTTCCAGGACTCCCCCTTGGAAACCGCAGGAACCCTCATTTGCTGCACCTGCCTGCGATGGAGAGAGAAACCTCAGGGAAAACTGACTCGGAAGGCTCAGGCAGTTCATCAAAATGTACATGGAAGCACGTTAAGCTGGAAATCCTGTTGCAGCTGTTTTAGCCTTTCATGTTGGTTCAACGAAAATTGTGCACGTTGGTGGTGCGCTTGCAGTCAAATCTGAGGTATGGGAACGCTGGAATACGTTTCTGCCTCTCAGCAGGTGAAAGACGACCGCAGGTTTAAACATTCCCCCCTGAAAGCTCCGTACCACACAGCTCTCTTCAGAGACATGGACAGAGGTCGACCCCGGAGGTCCTGAGGACCCTCCTCGTCCCCCGTCGGTGCCGACCCCCAGTCGAACTGAGGGCATCTCGGATTGGACGCTTGTGATGAAGGCCGCCGGTCGCCGAGGTAACCATCACTTATGACTGTTGAAGCGACGCACAGAAACGAAGGGAATGACAAAAGACAGGTCAGCAAAGACCTCCATAACGAATCATTTGAGAGGTGAATGAGGTTAAAGGACACACCTTCGGTCGGGCCCCGTCTCCTGGCTTCGTTCATGGCTCCGAAACAACCGACCACAGGCAGTTTTAAAGAATTTCTCCTGTAATCTCTTTAACAACGAGCCCAGAGCAAACAAATCCTGAACCCGTTTGTCATGAGGAAACGCTCTCCAGGCAACGCTTCCCTGTTGTCTCGTCTCACGGACTTTAATCCCTCTGCAAATGACCACGCCGGTACTTCCTTGTGTGATTTAACCCGTTCTTTACGGGACGACGGTCTGACAACACAATGTTTGCTACAAACGAGTCTCAGGGTGGAACTTTTTATTCTGGAATTCCAGAGCAGAAACACAAGACGAGCTAACACGTGAAATCAGGAGCTTATAATGAAAAAAAAGCAAAGATAAAAACTCAGAAATAAACATCACTATTTAAAAGTGAAGTGGGAAATCAAGACCTTTAAATTCAGTGTCACTTGAGTTACAAAATATCTGAGGTTTTGGGTGATTCATTTCCATCCATCAAAGGAAGGAATTCATTCAACGATCAGCGTTTGTAGCGACGGCGTGGAGGTGGTGACGGCGTTTTGGTCCCAGCCAGGAGCGTTTGATGGCGGCACTGATGCTTTTCCGTCTTTTTGCATCATACCGCTCTCCTGATATGATCGGAGGTGCATCAAAAACACAACGGAACTTAAATTCACAGGCAAAAGAAATGTCCAACACTTGAAATAAGACTTTTTCCATCTAACACTGGAGTGGAGCCGGAGAACTGAGCGTTTCCCCAGCAGATTTCTACTGTAACAGAACACTGATGCTCGCCGCTGTACCCGATCCCCGGACGACTGTTTGGCTCCTCTGCTCTCTTGTTGACCAGTGTGGCGGTTACCGTGGCAGCTGTGATGACAGACCCCAGGGAGGTGAAGAGAGAGGGAAAATAACCCAGGACTCAGCTTTCACTCCCCAAATTAATGACTGTGTGATTGTCTCAAGTCCCAAAAATCCTTTTCGCTGCTTCTGTTCAGTCTGTTTTTGCTCCACTGTTGGTGTTTTCAGCCCCTTCTCCATCTCTTTTGGCGCCCTTGTCCCTCCCCCGCCCCTCCGCTCTCCCTCCCTTCAAGACCCTGCCGACCACGAGGCAGCCGACGGCGACGATGTGCACGGCAAAGTAGATGGACGTCCAGTAGTTGATGGTGTCGGAGGCCTTCAGCAGCACGAAGCCCATGCACATGTAGTCGTAGGCCCTCATCTTCAGGAACCAGTGAACCCAGTCGAAGATGTTCTGCCCTCGGGGGCCCAGTTTGGCTCGTACGGAAGCCTCCATGGCGGACTCTGCGGCGATGCACAGGGGGATGGTGAGGAAGGACAGGTAGTAGCCCACGTGCAGCCCGTGCCAGTAGGCGCTGATCAGCATGGTCCAGCCCGCCCTGAGAGTCACAATCGGGAGAGGTGAAGTCTCCACCAGACAGTAAACGCAGCATTTCAGACAATCGCTAGAGATTACTACCAAAAAAGAGGTTTAAAGGAAAGGTGGTGTAAGCAGACTTCTGTGAGAAAACACTGTTTGTCTTTCTGTAACTTATGGAAAACAAATACTAACGAGCTTCAGCAGGGATCAATGCGGAGCAACAGGTGAGGCCTCACCTGAGAGTGTAGGACCTGAAGGGGGCGTTGGGGTAGATGTAGTGATGCAACCACCACTGCACCGTCATGTTCCAGTAACGCATGCCGTGGCGGACCTTCACGCAGAAGTCGGTGTTGTAGCAGTCGATGCACTGGATGGTTCTGAAGTCGTACTTGTCTTCAGCCGTGGGGTCGGGGCTGGAAACGGGGTGAGAAATCAGCACGAGTTTCAATGGAAGGAGAGCAGGGAGCCATTAGTCAGCACATTTAGCTGCGTGTCTGCTCGGAATCACGTCCTCGCCTCAGTTTATATGCAACGCTATGAAATGGGACAACTGATGGCGTTGTGTCATGATTATACATATAACGGGGAGGGGGGGGGGGGAGGTTATGGTGAACTTCGCTTGTTTTTCCCAGCTCGGGTAACATCCGATTCTTCACCATTTAACAAAATTCTCAATGGCTGCTACACGAATCCACTTATGCAACATCTCTCCTCTTTTGAGAAGGAACAGTCTCTTCTATCGACGCACCTTTGTCTCCCCCTTAGGTCGACTCAACCAACGCACACGCACGCCATCAACCGGTAAAGCACGCCGCGCCCCCAGAGCCACTATTTATACCCTCTCCAGCGTTCGTCTCCCCCCCAGCAGTGAGCGACGCGATAAAGGCGACGGCCAAAGCACCTGTAGTCGACGGTGGGTCCTCCTCCAGGTTTCGTCAGCGACTTCTCTGGATAGCAGCCCAGGCCCGCGCTGATACACGCGGCCTCGGCTCCGCACCACGCTGCGTAGAAGCGCATCCTGAACACGAAAAATACCGCAATCATGTAGAAGAACCTGGAGAAAGAGAGCGGGGGAAAACATCATTACTGTGACGAGCTCTGGGGGAGATGATTACAGAAGTGCTGAGCTGTAACCACACTGGAGGTCGACACATCAGCAGCTACAGAGACGCAGGTCATTGCTCCCTCTTCTGACTAATTCTCCTGCTTTGTTTTCAGTGGAATTATACAGTAATATAATGAGAGTTTGTGCAGCTGAGCAAAGACGCTGACAGAACTTTACCTAAAGAAGAAATGACGATCCAAGAACTCTTCTGTGCGGACGTAATCCAGCGGAAACACAGAGTTGACGTAGAGGAACAGAGCGCCGAAGACGGGTACCAGCTTCAGACGCTGCAGGCACGGCTCCCAGCCGGGCAGCGCCCGTGGGCTCGGCTGCCGCAGCCAATCGCTGTATGTTTGGAAACGGAAAAATGGGCCTTTTGGGGGGGGTGGAGGGACAGATAAAGGAGAGGGGATGAGGCAGCGATAGACCAAAATGGAAAAATAGGATCATTTGAGGCATTTAGGTGGGATGGTGTGGTGAACGATGAGGAGGATGTCGTTGGATCGGGGGGGGGGTAATAACACTGAAGACAATGTGGACTCACACAATATCGGGCAAGTGGCCGAGAGTGCGACAAAGAGAGACAACAGTTAGGATTCATGCAAAAGCAGATGCAACAACAACAACAACAACAACACGCCATACAAACACAAGATGCACAAACGTGATGACGTCATGGCATTTTCAGACTCACCCGTCATTATACCAATGTAACAGTAGCTATAGGAGAGGAGGTCGTAGAGGGACGGCTCCTGCGACAGACCCCCGACGGCAGGAGACTTTCCAAACGAGCTCACGTCCTTCTTCTTTTCCACGTGGAAGCTTTGCACCTCGTTGGCTAAACTCACCATCTAGCAACAAAAAGCAGACCCGTCACCTCGCCGTGCGCCGCGGTAGCTTCCTCCGATTGAGCTTCTCTACCTTGAGAGTGAGGAGGAGCTGGATGGCATTTGCAAAAGGGGTCGGCGCTGGCAGACCAAACCAAGTGGCCAGACGAAAGAAAAGAAGGTAGAGAAAGGTCCAGGCCAGACTCAACGCCGGAGCAAACCTGTGGGAGACAGACAGCATGTGAGGGACTGTGGAGCTCAAGAAGAAACTCAAGAAGGCAGGACTAAAAATGGTCAGAATGGACTTGGGTCATAGAAATAAGGTCACATCTATAATGAATTAATATCCTGTTTCTCCACCCGATTTATGTGTCAAAAATAAAAATTGCGTCAAATGACTGCAGGGTCGGTAAAGTGGGGTCAAGACGATCCGACCGTGAAAATCTAACCAGTTACGGTCCAACTGGGAGTTGCTCCTAAATCTGATGAATGCGTGTCAGCGTGTTCCTCTGATATCACGTTCACAAACAGCACAAACAGCAGGTCAAAGGCTCAGAAGAGGAGCGTGAATCCTCCTCTTGTGCCCGTGTGAGTGTCTGAAACCCTCAGTCCAAAAACATGCCTTTATTTGGGTAATAACAATGAAAAACACACTAATATCGAAAGGTAGAACCCAGATCACAGCTCAGCTCTTCTACCAAGCTGTTAAATAACATCCACACACACTCAGTAAGGAAGAGTGTTTCCCCCATGTGGCAATGGGAAATAACCAAACGAGGGGTTGAAGTACTAATTAAAAACCTATTGTAGTAATGTTACTTAAGTTGAACCTATAAATTCAAATAATTATCCAAGGAACATCCCAAAATACCCTCAGATCCGTGCAGAACTTTTGGAGTGTTGTAACAAGTGTCATAAGAACAAAAACTTACACAAGCAAAAAACTTCCTCCTACTTTGTTGGCAGACGAAACCACTCAAGGATAAATGAAAGACATTTCTACAGAAATGAACCAAAACTGACCAAGACAATGTGAAGAGAAAGTGTTGAATATGTACAACAAGAGAAAATGTAAACATTAGCTTCTCACCGCCAGCAGCTTTTTATGATAATCCATGTTCCAATCACGGTCACCAGCGAGTGGAGCGTGTGGATTTGACAGGTGGCGACTGTAAAAAGGAGGCCGAGCAGCAGCGCGGTGGCCTGCTTCACATGGGGACCTGGAATGCAGGTGAAAGGACAGAATTATTCATCAATCAGCAGCTGCCAGGAGGCTACAAAGGTGCCTGGTGGCTCTGGAACTGCAGGAAACCAAAAGACAAAAGAACGTTACACAATTCAGAGAGATTGCTAAAGTGGCACAGTCGCGACTGACTTTTTTTTTTGGTTTTTGGTTGAACATTTAAGGTTTCCAAAATACTCACTGAGGTAACGGAAGAGGAATCCAACAGAAATGGACACAGCGAGAATTCCCAAGTACACAAGTTCATCGGAAGACATTGCTGCGCTACAATGGAAAAAAAGACCACCCGCTTGATTATTCTGACACACAAAACAAACTAAAACTATTAAAATATAGGGATCTTTTGCTGGCGTGTCCCACTTTTAAAAATTCAAAGTTATTCCTCTTTTAATGGTTTAAGAACAAGTGGTGCGTTCAAGTGTCTAAAATATAGGCGGGCATTTCAGTTTTCTACCTTTTCGTGAGTATTGATTCCCATGTCAAATCCATTTTAGCATGCATGGCGATGATTTACACCATGATGTGGGTTAGCAAAATGATACAGACAGATGATTTTCCTCACAGCCAACATGTAGGATGCAGGACATTGACTGTGTTGGCCTGAATGCAGCAGAAGCGCTGTTACCTACAGGAACATCTACAAAAAGCACACTTTTACCCAAATAACTCCATACGACAAGGTGCAGTGACACGTTGGCTTCATCGGCACATAAATCTTTCTGCATGTGACGTCTCAGTCACAGGTAAAAGCATCAAGAACGTTGTTATTCCGTTCATATTCTGATTGAATGAATGTGGGAACACGCCATTACATGCGAGCGCTCCTCCGTTAGCTTGTTGAGACATATCCGATGGCTTCGAGTATCATACCGTAATACCTTCATAAAAACTTTAGCGTTCCTATCCAAGAGATTAAAAACCAAGGCGAGACTTTTGGCGACGCGTTTTGGTTTAAGAACGCTTTTAAATGAGCTTATTTTGGAAAATGAGTACGTCTGCATCAGCGATTTCTCAAATGTTAAGCGATGATAGAAGAGCGCCCACTACACAGGCATTACAGAGGGTGAGAATTAAATGTTGAAAGGACTACTTACATTTATGACACTTGGGTTTAATATTTTCGATAGACTCCGTCCCTCTATACGCTCAAAGCCAACGTTTACTTTCCATTTCCGCGTGTGGGCGTGGCCGGCGTGTACCATTCCTGCTCTCAGGAAGTGGATCATACCATTAACACCAAATTTGTGTTTCGCAATTTAGAAGAGAACCTTTGAGGATTATGTTTAAACAGTTTCATATTAAAGTGCATTCCAGTTTTAAAAAAAATCCCAAATATAACAGTACAAGAGTAAAAATGACAAGTTTACTGGTTAGACCATTTTTTTTTATTGAAAATTAAGATGGTACAGGAAGCATTAAAACACTCCCTTTTCAACATCCTTCTTAATCTTCCTCCTCATCGTCAGCTCCTCCTGATCCACCCTGGCCCTTCTTGGCGTTCTTTCTCTTGACGCGACCTGGGCGTCCACCACCATATGGAGATCTCAGAGAGAAGTCAATGTGCTTCTGGCTGTCCAGACGAACCACAAAGGAGGGGATATTCACCACCTGCTTGCGCACACTGTCGAAAGAACAAACGTCACATTCAGTGAAAATGCAAAGAGCTCATTTCGACCGGACCAGTGCCAGTAACTTATTGCAGGCTTCATTGACGAGGAATTCTTGACACCACAGACAATCTGAATGTATAATTTTAAATCATCAGCCTGGTTGTTGGTTCCTTTAAACCCCAGAAGAAGGTGAAACAAAACAATTGCCCGAGGTGCAATCCCCCATACCTTGCGACACCCACAGCCTCATTGGCATAGTCCAAGCCCTCAGTGGCCGGATTGTCTCTGGGCAATGTCTAATGACAAGGTATACGGTTTTGATACCGAATTGACCTTGCTGAGATGTTTTAACTGATCTCAGTGGACAGCATGAGAAGTTGATCCTCTACAGGAGGAAGCATTAAGACATTCTTATGAGTCCCTCAAAACACTTGACCCCTGTAATATTTTACATTTGCTTCAGGATCTCACCGAATGTGCCTCTGGCGGATAAGGACACGGGCATGGTGGATACTCTTAGCAAGGCCAAGCTTGAAGACCTGTGTCTGCAGCCTCCGCTCCAAGAAATCTTCAACCTTCAGACCCAGGATGTAATCGAGCTTCATCTTACCCTCATCCAACACACCGATTCTCACCAGACGTCTCAGCAAGGCATTACCTGGATACAAAAGAGCCATTTAAAATTTCCAAATAAACCAACGAGTGGAAAAACGTGATGTCAGATTTGCCTCATTGACGAGGAATTCATGACGTCACAGAAATCTGACAATTGATCATTTAATCATCGGCAAATACTGAGTAATGATATTTTGACTCTTTAAAATACCTTCAAACAGACGCTTGGGGTCCTTCTCATCCAGAGTCAGCAGCTCTCTGGCAGCTTTGCGAATTTTGGCCAGGGTGAACTTGACCCTCCACACCTCACGCTTGTTCCTCAGCCCATATTCGCCTTAAAACAAGAGTCAAACTCAGTCCTGCTTCAACTACGTACTCATTTTTGGCACATATTTGAATGAAAACATACCAATGAGCTTCAACTCCTGGTCGAGACGGGATTTCTCGAAGGGTCGGCGGGGGGTGACATAGGTCTTGCTGCAAACCCAACTCCTGGCAACGGGCATGGCGGCTTAATTGTGCCTGCAAAAAGTTTCACGTCAATACATTTCAGAAAGTTACACAACATTCCATAAACCGAACACAACATTGATATATTTTGAGTTAAATTTAAACTGTAATTACTACAACCTTTGATTAATTTGAATTTGCGCTTACGTCGCGTGGACAATACCGGTGATGCTAATGCTAGCTCGCTAATGCGTTACCGTCCTTTCTTTAAGAACATGTACAGTAGCTAATACGCATCCATAAATTACACAATATATACCAGTTATATGTGCACTTCATACGATAAAAACTGAAGTATAGATAATGCCATATTAGTTACATGCTGCTGTCGGTCATGCGTCTAGGCCACGACTGTACCACGCTGTCAACGCTATGTTAGCTTAGCCCCACATGCTCTTAACTACTCTAATTCACAAACAGCAACTTACTTGCAAACACGATCACATCAGTACAGTTATACTGTCTATTAAAGCTCAGGCATTCAAAATCGATCATTGTGATCAATTATCGCTAAATAGTTTCACGAGTTAGCGTAACATACCTGTCTTGCTCAGGCTCGCGCAGTAAAAGAGGACGCAAACGGAAGTTGCCGAGAACTTATAGGGCCCATATACGCACTACATATCCCATCATGCACCTCTGTTTAAAAAGGACCTAGTGTCGGTTTTGTCGCACTCTGTTGGTCAAAATGACAACAACGTTGATGTGAGCTTTTACAATGAACATACATTATTGGTTTAATGTGCGTTCCCATATTGCATAGTTTTGTTTTATACTGATTTATAAGTAAATTACAATGCATTGTGTTTGCTTTTTTTTACAAGGTGACACTTTGGGTCCAAATTATATACTGTATGTTATGTTGTATTTTCCTGCCGTGTGAAATATACAAACTGGGTGATTTTTATTGTTTGAGTGTTGAAGGAGGTAAAGTGGTAAACTGAGAGAGAAGGACATGGTCGACTATTTATATAACTCTGAAATGGGACCCTGAGCATGTGTTTCTGTCCGTCAGGCTGCATGGTCAACTGATGGACAAACAGAAGCCCACTTGCTTTCTCTTTCACTGCCCTGTATCCTGTCTTTTTCAGGCAGGACGGCAATTGTTTAGTGGACTTTCTTTGCGTTATCTTTGTTCTTGACTGAGTGCCGGGGTTGACTAGAGTCTTAACCTTTTTGCCTTCTCCCTCTTGGATCTCCTGTTTCTACCATTAGGATTTTTAACCCACAGCTTGATTGCTTACACTCCCGCTCGCATATCAATCTTTCCTGTTCCGTTTCGTCCTCTACCTCACATATTCCCCCGTTCCTGTCTCTTTTTGTGTGGCTTTTGGGCTATGCTCTCCTCACCCACGGTGATTCTTCAGCCTTATGGACTCCCTGTCTACCCACAGACGACCACATGCTACCCCAGCATAGTTCAGGTAAAATCTCCTTTTACTCTATAAACTTTATGATCTCATGTTTGGCTGCTCTAGCCAAGTATCACCTAAGTATCACCTGCTAGCCAGTCAGACAGTTAAACCAACTCTAAACCTCAGGCCTGTCTTTTCCTTAATGACACTTGTATTAATACTGACAACAGTCTGACAGTAGTAAATTATTGCCTAATACTGTAATACACCAAAGAGAACCAAAAATGTCCTGATTGTGACTTGTGATATCTAATAGGACACATTATCTTGGGCTCACTAATGGTAGCAGGCTGTTCCAGTGCGTGTGTACGCGTGTTCAAGTGTCCCTGACATACCATTAACGTCTCAATGCATCTGGTATTCTCTACCTTGTCTCTGCCGGCTTGGTGTATTTTTAGACCTCCTCTCCCATGTAGATAATCACAGGAGCAGATTCTGTCACCTATCCTGCTGTCTGCAGTCAAGGGTACTTAAAATAGGTGAGAAGCCTGAGTGTTTTTCACTTTATCAGTGCAGTCGCAGCAATTTTATACAGGGAAACGTAGAAACGTAGACCTGCCAAAAGACTGTTCAAGGGAAGAGAAGTGTGGTGAAGCTGTCTGCAGTGATTGGCCTGATTGGAGAGAGGAGAGAAGATTGAATCTAACGGGATAGCTCTACATTTGTAACTGGGCCTGTGCTAAAAGGCCACATCTGCTGATATGGGTCTGTGTGTAAATCCCGTGGCAGTTGTCCCAGCAGGCACCTGGCTCAGAGCCGTTGACCTTTGACCACATAGTGACAGCTGAACAGGGAGACGAGGAAAAAGAGGGAGCACATGTAAACCAAAAAAAAAGGATGAGGGGGGACGAACAGTCTGAATGGCTGCTGATACCGCGGGACTGGATCAGAGTGGGAGTATTACGATACGCAGCTGGTTATCTCATCGGCTCGTCTGTCTGTCACACATCTGTTGTTTCCTCAGACTAATTAAAATTCTACACAGCTGGTTCCCTTGTCGGGGTTGTAATTTTATTAAATTGACATATGTTGTAATATCGGATTGTCTTTGCGAGGCCCAAACCAGTTTATCATGAAGGGATTTTGTGACAGGATCATGTTACTCTGCTCAGAATGACCATCATTTGACTCCAAACTGGCTATTAACATCATAAATACAAACATGCCAATATTAGCATTTAGCCTTTGGTACTGGCTGGGATTGGAAATACTGTAACTATATTTGGGCCATAAAAGTAGCACAGCACAAAAGAGCAATAGTATTTCTTTTGTAAATGTTACAATATCAGTGAAAATGAAGATTAAACATACTCAGGGAATTAAAGTACATATTTATTGGGGCTGTATGGATGGAATAATACACGTGACCCCATCCTGTGTCTTTTAAACTATAATATTCCTATTATAGCAGGTTTCCTATTCCATATTTGTTGTTGAGTTGTTCCATTTATGTGTTTATTCAGGACTGTGTGTAATTATTACAGATCCTCCTTAATCTGGAAGCAGGACGACAAATTTGTGGCATTTCGCACATCATTTCAACCGAATTGGTTCAGTTCATTGATTAATTCATTAAGTTTTTCACAATATTTTATTACTGTGAGAGCCATAAACATCTGGAACTGTTTCCCTGATATATTGATGACAGATATATTATTCATAAATACCTGATGGGTTACATCTACCTACAGTCTGTAGTGTGTGTGTAGCAGGGGCAGTGTGAGTGTGTGTGTGTGGGTGTGTGTGTGTGTGTGTGTGGGTGGGTGCTGGTGACAGATGACCACAGCTGGGGCGCCTCCCTCGGTCTTTTTGATCTGGCGACGGTTGGATGTGATTGGTGGATGAGTAGAACTTATGGTGCAGGAGGCGGGTGGTCGGCCGGCATTAAAACATGCTGCAGCTGTTGGACGATGCTTCACAGGTCCAGACGTGCAGTAAAGGGGTAAGAGAACGCTTCAACACTCTTTTTCTGAGGATAAATCCATCTCTTATCCGTCATTTGAGCTCGATCAAGGCAAAATCTGGATGATTTCTGTTGTGATTTGGAAGAAATGAGGAAGCGGCTTAGCTTATTTACTCATCTTCTTATTTACAGCTGCAGACATTTGAGTAAACATTGCATTAATACTTCACACATTGTGAGAATATTATTTTTTTAAATTAATTTTACAATATTTTAAAAGGATCTTTGATCTGTCAAATAAACACATCTTTATCTGCTTTTTTCTGTTGACTAAGTGATTATAAACAGCCTTTTTATCAATATGTGGTCACGTTTTTTTTGTACTCCTAATTAAAGATAAAAAAAAGATTATTTAGGAAAATAATTGGGACTTATTCTGTTACTTTTTTGACTCGTGTAGAAACACAAAAACCGACGTCCTGACTAAATAGTTTGGGCTCCTTTTAAAATGTTCTGAACCCCACGAAGGATTTGAAAGATTTTAAATCTTTAGCTTCAACAAACGGACGGGACTTAGACGAGCATCTTCCTGTGCATCTTCCTCTGACAGCAGAGGAAGTAACGTGGTTGTTGTTTTGTTGACTCCTCTGACGTAGCTGATCTCTGTCCTCCTCCCCAGGGGGGCCCTGCGCAGGAGGCCGGCCCTGGCAGCGGCGACCCCGCCCTGCCTCAGGTCTACGCCCCTCCAGCCTCCTACGCCCAGCAAGGTCAAGGCCCGTCAACATCTGTAGGCAGGCTGCCGCCTCTAGAGTTTAACTCTGCACATGCCAGCTCAGAGTACTCCGAACACCCCCAGCTCAGAGTCTATCAGGGCCCTCAGCTTGAAGGGGCGGAGCATCTGACCTCCGGCAGCACGGTAAGTTCAAGGCTGGAACTCGCATCACGACCAGAGGAACATGGTCCACGATAAAATCTGATCTTAGGCTCATGTGAGAAGACGGCGTGCAGCTGCAGGTCCTATCAGGAACAGATAGAGTTTCCTTCTATATTTAGAGATCCACTGTTGTGTCCATGTACGGGAATGCTGCTCCCGCTCACCACAACACAGTGGGGGGTTGAGGGGCAGCTGAGTGGGGCAATAAATCAGCCTATTTCCTGCCTCAGAGACAGTTTTGAATTAAGGCAGCTTATGTCAATAAATACAGGACATCAATTCCATGTTTTCCATTATTGACAATCATTTTAGACAAAACCTCTGATCACATGCTTGATTGACTGATTAATTTGCGTTATCTTATCAAACATAAATCAAGGTCTAATCTTTGTGCAGCAACTTCACAGTTAAATAGCTACAGAAAGGATGTGTTTACTTAATGCTCATTCAATCAGAACTTGGTCACAGTCTCCGACCCTGTAGAGCAGAAGCTCATTTATTTGGGTGGTAAACCACAGCGATGACATCACCGCCTGAACAAATTATTTATGAAACCATCATAAACCAGTGTAAGATTAAAACCAACGAAGAAGATATTTTCCACCCTCAGCTACAACATTAAGAATGCTAAAAGTGCCGCCTGCTGTCCTCCAACATTGGAGACTCATATCTAGCATCATCTTAGCATTGTGAGGCTAGTGCGGCCTCAATAATACACACACACACACACACACACACACACACACACACACACACACACACACACACACGCGCAGGCAGGAGAGTCATGTTATTTCTCCCGTGCAGGTCAGACAAGCCGCTCTCGGGACTTCTCTCTCCCTCCTCTCATAAACGGTGTGTTTTTGTGGCCCCACCTGCGTATTTTACGACTAGAACTCCACCACGTACTCGGGGGCCGTGCTGATTTTGGGAGAGTGTTGAGGCGGCGCCGCGGAGGGGGTCAGAAGGGGATGCTGACCGGATGACCCTCTTTCTCCCCCTCTGAAATATCGCTCAGGTCCAGAATTACATTTCTGCATCGTGGCACAGCACCACCATCAACCCCCCCCTTCCCCCCCACATCCTCCACCCCTGTGTACCCCCGTCTGTCCTGTGTGTGTGTGTGTGTGTGTGTGTGTGTGTGTGTTGTGTGTGTGTGTGTGTGTGTGTGCCCTACTCTAGCCAGGCATAGTCTAGTATGATCCAGTGGTCTGTGAGCTGTACATCATGTGTGTAACTTCCCTGAGCAAAAGTGTGTCTCTACCTATTAATTGTGCCACCCCCCCCTCCTTTTTTTTCCAAAGTGACCTTTAACCCCTGGCAGAAAGCAGCACCGTGACCTCACATTTGTGGAACGTTCAGATTTGACCTCTGACCTTCTCATCTCCCTCTTCCTCCCCGAGCTTTTTGCGCACCTTCTCTGCCTGGTTTCCGTTGTTCCAATATAATCCCCACCGCTGCACTGAGGCCTTTTCATGGTACTACAATGCTAATACGTGGAGGACTGCGGAATATTCCACACATCTCCAGTTTCAGTCTTCCCTTCTTTGCTTTCCGATCATAATGTTCCGTTTCCTCACACGCTCACTGCTGACGCTGCTGTCGCAGACCTTTTGTTGGTTATTTTCCTCACTTGGACTGTTAATCGTGACCATTTTGGTTCCCCATCAACACAAACAACACATGCACAAATTAGCATTGTGGTGCATTGTGGGATACTGAGTGTTTTTGTTTTTGGCACTGTAGGCCTTGGTGTTCATCTGCATGGGGCAATTACAATACATTTAATCAAGATTGGTCTGTATTTTTCGGATGATTTATTTATCCGCGCATCAGCTCAAACTTTAACTCCTTTTACAGCTTGATTGATTAAACAGCAGGTCGACCCTCGGTCATTTTAAAAGGCGTCAGGCTGCGTCCTCTCCGACAGGCATGTTTTCAGACGCCTCACTAAACTGGAGCGCTCCTCACGTTTGCCTGAGAAGGATCACTGGTTGCTGAATGCTCTTTGACCTTTGGTTTGAGTCACTTCATGATGCTGCGATGACGCTTACGCAACTGAGTCTTCACAGAGTTTTTCTAAAAGTCGTTGCTGAATTTTGCTTCTGGTTTCTGCTGGTCCCCCCTGCTGACGCTCGCCCCCCCTCCCTTCTCTTTCTCTCTCTCTCCATCTCTCGTTCCCTCTCTTTCCTTTCTCTCCCTCCCTTTCTCCCTCACTCTCTCCCTCCCTCCCTCACTCTCCCTCTCTTCCTCCTCTCCCTCTCTCTCTCCCTCTCTCTCCCTCTTCCTTCCTCCCTCCCTCTCTCCCCCTCCCTCTCTCTTCCTCCCTCTCTCTCCTCCCTCCCTCTCTCTTCCTCCCTCTCTCCCTCTTCCCTCCCTCCCTCTCTCTTCCTTCCTCCCTCTCCCTCTCTTCCTCCCTCTCCCTCTCCTCTCTCTCCCTCCCTCTCCCTCTCTTCTCCCTCTCCCTCTCTCCTCTCCCTCCCTCCTCTCTCTCCCTCTCTCTCTCCCTCCTCCCTCTCTCCCTCCCTCTCCCTCTCTCCCTCTCTTCCTCCCTCTCTCTCTCTCCCTCCCTCCTCTCTCTCCCTCTCTCCCCCACCCTCTCTCTTCCTCCCTCTTCCTCCCTCTTCCCTCTCTCCTCTCTCCTCCCTCTCTCTCTCCCTCTCTCTCTCCCTCTTCCCTCTCTCTCCTCCCTCTCTTCCTCCTCCCTCCCTCTCTCTTCCTCCTCTCTCTCTCCCTCTTCCCTCTCTCCCTCCCTCCCTCACTCTCCCTCTCTACCTCTCCCTGTACCTCTCTCTCCCTCTTCCTTCCTCCCTCCCTCTCTTCCTCTCTCTCCTCCCTCTCTCTCCCTCCCTCTCTCCTCTCTCCTCCCTCTCTCCTCTCCCTCCCTCTCTCTCCCACCCTCTCTCTTCCTCCCTCTCTCTCTCTCCTCCTCTCCCTCTCTTCCTCCCTCTCCCTCTCTCTTCCTCTCTCTCCTCCCTCTCCCTCTCTCCCTCTCTCTCTCCCTCTCTCTCTTCCTCTCTTCCTCTCTCTCCTCCCTCTCTCTCCCTCCCTGTCTCCCCCTCTCTTGTCCTTCACCGCCTCACACCTCCTTCATTCTTCATTCCTTTGCGTTCCGTCCTCCTGCTTTCGTACCCTCACGCTTTCAGGAGGAGGCGCTGGCCCCCGTGACCTCTGACCCCCAGGCTCTGAGCGTGTCGGTGTCATCAGCTGGCGGAGCGGGGAGCGGCAGCGACGAGGAGGGGGCAAACAAACCTCAACCCAAACGCCTCCACGTCTCCAACATCCCGTTCCGCTTCAGGGACCCGGACCTGCGTCAGATGTTCGGCGTATGAATCTCTGCTCTTAAAGCACGTTGCAAATTCCTTTAATCCGCAGTAAAAAGTCGTTATTTTCACGTTTCCAGCAATTTGGGAAGATCCTTGATGTTGAGATCATCTTCAACGAGAGGGGATCAAAGGTAAATTATAAATTGGTTTTGTTTAAAAGAACTAAAGCGGAATCTATTGAGGAACCCGTACGACCTCTCCAACCTGCAGGGGTTCGGGTTCGTGACCTTCGAGAACGCGACCGAGGCCGACCGGGCCAGAGAGAAGCTGAACGGGACGATCGTGGAAGGCAGGAAGATCGAGGTGAGGGTCGGTCCGCCGGTGGTGCGGCGCGAGGATCTGCCTTCAGGCGCTCTGCTCTGTCTGCCCCCAGGTGAACAACGCCACGGCCAGAGTGGTGACCAAGAAGCCCCAGACGCCCCTCGTAAACGGCGAACTCTCCGGTGAGACGTCAGCGGATTCTCTCGTAAACTGTCGTCCAACTGAAACCTTTTCTTTTGTTTCCCTCCAAGCTTCTGGGTGGAAGCTCAACCCCGTGATGGGCGCCATGTACGCGCCCGAGCTGTACACAGGTGCGCTCTCCTCTCACTTCACTTCTCGTTCTTGTTGGATTTCGAACACCTCTGACACGTCACTGGTCCCCCCAGTGGCCAGTTTCCCGTATCCCGTAGCGACCCCCACCCTGGCCTACCGGGGATCCGCCCTGCGGGGTCGGGGGCGAGCCGTCTATAACGCCATTCGCTCTGCAGCGGCGCCCGCCGCCGTCCCAGCATTCCCTGGGTGAGGCTTGTTCATCTCCAGCATCTGCTCTGCGATCGCTGCTCAACCTGTCCATTTGCCCCCCCCCCCATCTCCCCCCCCCCCCCCCCCCCCCCCAGTGTGGTGTACCAGGACGGCCTGTATGGAGCAGAAGTCTATGTAAGATCTCTTTCTTCACGCACCTCCCATCTCACCTTGAACGCCATTGACTGGATCCTTTGTGTTCAGGGGGGGTATCCCGCCGCCTACAGAGTGGCCCAGTCTGCGTCTGCTGCTGCAGCCACCTACAGCGACGGGTAGGTCGGGTCAGCGCCGCGTTTCTGATGACTGAGCATTTTCTGCAGGTTCTGCTGTAGTTTATCAGGCGCTGGAGGAGATCTGGTTTGGCAGGATCGTCGCCTGTAAGACCACCAAGATCCTTTCCATTTCACCCCCATTTTATATTAAATTTCGACCCCCAGGCAGCTTCTAATTGTTGGAGTTGCCACAAATTTAACTTGTGCTGAGAGTATGAAGAGAAGCCCGGAGTCTAATGAAATCCTAAAGAATCTTGGATAGATGGTTGGGAAGACTTCATCCGAGTTGCTGCTGGTCTTTCTGCTCAGGTATGGACGCGTTTACACCACAGCTGCAGACCCCTATCACCACTCTGTAGGACCAACTACAACATATGGAGTTGGAACAGTGGTGAGCTGTCACACACACACACACACACACACACACACACACACACTCACACACACACGGATTCCTGATAAAGCCTGCCATCCTGCTTCCTTCGACAGGCCAGTTTGTACAGAGGAGGTTACAACCGCTTCACCCCGTACTGAGACACCTAAAGGGGCCGCCGGTGGTCGACGCCGCCCGTCCTCTGCGCTGGGATTGGCTGGCAGATGGGGAGACCCCGCCCCCATCCAATCTTTGAAAGTGGGTGTTTGACACCCGCTCTGCAGAGGGTAAACAGACTGGAGTTGTAAATACAGGTCTCACCCGAAGACCTTCTGTAATATTAACAAGCTTCCGTGAATTTTAAGATGTTCCCAGGAGAGAAGGCGACAGACACTGTGAGACCGATGCTTCCTGGACAATATCTGAGGCCTTTTGTTGTTTGTTTGTTTGTTTGTTTTTCTCTCCACGGGTCAAACTGTACAAACGGAGCTCCTTTTTGATGCGTTGAACTTTGAGTGTGTTTTGGGTTGGGATGCGGGAGAGTTTCTGTGCGCGGCTCCAGTTTTCCGGGCGACCGACGGACACCTGTGACCCCGGAACCGTGATTCCAACTGACGACCGGTGCGGACGCAGTGGGAATTCCTGCCTCTCCAACAATCTACCTCTTGTCCATTTGAGCTTCAGCTGACTGATCCTTTTTCTATAACAGACTTTTCCTTTGGCTTCATTTTTCCGGGGCAGGTCTGTGGCCGGATCGTTTGTTTTCCCTTGCCAGACCTCACGTGCGCTGATAATTTAATGGTGATTGCGTCACTTCCTCTCTATAAACACGCCTCCAGGTGATTTACAGTGATGAAAGCTCGGCGGCCTTATTTCATTTTGAGTTATTTGTGAGTTCTTGAGTCTTACTCCTGTTGTTTTAGCTGGTGTTTTCTCAGACCGGCTCCAAACCCAAAGCTTCAGTATTAAAACCACCTCTGGAAGAACATCTGGAGTGGAAGCTTGTGTGTTGTTTCGCTGTCGTTTCCTCACTCTTTTGCTTCTGAAGTGATTTCCTCTTCCTCTCCTATATTTAAACGCCTTCTCTTCTTTTCTGCGTGCCATTATTCGCCGTCTTTGCGTTGGTTTTATAAGCTTTAGAGGAGCTCCAGCAGTTTAATTCACCACATATCAGCTTTTCCATGCTGGTCCTCACATTTGTGCTGACGCAAAGACCTCTGAAATCTTTCCTCTCTGGCTGTAAGTTTTGCTCTGAAACATTTTCTTCATTTTTCTCTTCTGCGCTCTTAATATTTAGAATTTTCTTACTGCCCTATTTCTTGAGTCTCCTCTTCTTTCTCCCTTTTGCTCTTCTTTGCTGTAGTTTTGAGTATTCTTTATTATTCTGACCTCTTGCATTTTCCTCCCATTTCATCTTTTGTGATTTTGTTTTCCATTAACGCACCTTCAGATACATCAGTTGTGCTGTAGGAATAATTCAGCTGCTTTGAGAACAGATTATTTTTGTCATCCAGAGAATTTTATGTCGTCACAGGTGCTTCTCGTTTGATTTCAAAATAAACCGTTTGGATATTTCACTGCTTTCGCTGTGTCATTGATTCTGGAAGACGGTCCTCAAACATCCTAAACAAAAGAAACAGAGGAAATTATAAGAGATTAAAGTCTTTCTGACTTCATTACAGAATAAAAGACAATGGAAGGAATAGCTGATGTGAGGGGAGAAGTGGCTCATTATATTCCCCACTTGTTTCAGGAGCACTGATGGCTGCATTAAAATAACATTTAACCCAGGGGGGTCATTGGGATATTCTTAATCTGGCTTTATTCTGGGTCAGGGATGGGTTCACTTTGCCCTCTCAACAGGAATTCATGTTGGTTTCTGCCATTTTTAGTCGTGACCCCAGACACCGTCTCCAGGGTCACAATCATCTCTGCTGGATTAGATGAGCTACATGAAGAACGGAGCTCTGAAGACACAAATACTAGAATTAAAGGCTCAGTTTGGCAGGAATCTTGTCGCACATCTTGTTCTGTTCTAGTCCAGGCTTTGGTTAACGTACGCATGTGTCCAGAATTACCATAAAATCTGAAATGAGTGCTCTTGTGTTATATTTAATGTGTAGCCTAAATGCTAATGTTTTAACTGCTGTCAAACTGGCTGCTTACCTATTCATTCCTAATGTGTTAGAAAAGATCATCTGGAGTAACAAAAATAACTATTAGCATGTGACTAGTTGTGCGTGTGAGCTAGTGAGGTTACGTACGTGTGTATAACCACCGTTCCAAAAGCCTCATAAATGTTTTAGTAGGAACCATTTTCAACACATGTATTTTGTATTCGAGACATCAAATTATGCTCGTTTCTGAAGCCTTTAGGTCATGTGACTCCACTCTGGCTGCTCCCATGGATTCATTCCTACCACAGAACAGAGGGAAGTTCACGACACGACGTCACAGCCAACGTGGTAAAAGATTAAAGCCAACGGCGACACATCAAAGCATAAGACCAGAAAGCATCAATTTTAAGCCGATAATATTTTTGATATTGTTTCTCTTTTGCTCCAGAAAGTAAAGTCCATAAGTCCGTTATTGTTCTTACCCTTTATTGTTTTTTTTCTCAATATTTACACAATTTACAAAATGGCAGTCCATCATAGACTAGGTGAGGATTTGGGAAGGGGAAATGCCGTAAAACCTTCAGCTTTAGTTGATAATTGGCTGTAACATAAATGATTAAAGTATTTCAGGGGCAAACTAGTTATACACAGAATGGTTACGAACATACTCGACATGAAAGGAAAATAGAAAAGAGAATAAATAGTGGCAAGAGAGATTGTCAGGGAAGAAAAGGGGCAGAGGACAGAACAGGAAATGAAATGAAGACAGGAAGGGAAAGGAAAGGGAACCGCTGAAGTGAGGGGCGCAAGTTACCACCATTAAATATCAGGAGGGGGGGGGGCTCAAAGACTGATAAGGAATACACAAATGTGAGCAACTAAATCAAAATAGCAAAATCACAAAAAAGAAATTGTTAGACGTCCAAGATGAATTTTCCTGACCTGGATACAATCGCTTCGTTTAAGGCTCAACAGGGGAACATCTGAACACACTTTAATCATTTGTAAAAGTCCTAACAAAGTAAAGGAAATAAACATCATTAGAGAGCACACCAGCAATAGTCTCATGGGGGGGGACAACAAAATCAAAACTAAACATCTTCTGTGTTTCCAGACCCATTTCAGATAACAGATGTATAACCTCGTGTTAGAGGGCATCTTATTCCATTATTGAGACAAAGAAAAAAAAACCCAACAATAAATGTAAAGAAAAATCTACAAGTCTGATATAAGCTGGAAAAAATAAAATCTCTATATATGAATGAATGTATCCGGACACACAGAAGACATCAAAAAGCAACTGGCTGGTGCAGAAAAGGTGAAAATGTTCCCGTGTTTCATGGGGTGTGACTTCGCCTCGACTGTCTCACAGCTGGAGACCGGGGGCTGCTCACGTCACCCCGTCCAGCAGGCGTCAGGAGGTGCTTCTCATGTGCTCCTGCAGTAGTGCCAGCTGAAGAATGGGGGGGGGGGGTCTGGTGGCGTGTGACAGGTAGGAGGTGAGGAGGGGGGGTAGCAAAGAAGACAGGGGAGCAGGTCAATGAGGGGAGGAAAAAACACGTTCAAGTCAAAAATCACTAAGAAAAGAACACGTCTGAATCAAATTTAAATGTGAGAAACGTCTGTGGGCGTAATCGTAGAATATACATTATGTTACACACGAGTAATGTCCGTCTCCATCTGGGCAAAGAGCAGGTTGGAAAATGGGAGAACGAGCACGTTTTTGCCCAGTTTGTGTTCCAATCACAGATAAATGAGGAAAACAGCTGGACAATAATGGCTGCAGGAACATTTCCAACTGTTACAGGTTAAACTGGCATCACACACCCGCTGTTACTACGGTAATGAAGAGATTCCAATCAGCAATGTTTGACATCTTTACAAAAAGCTGGTGACCCAGGTAGCAAAGGAGTGGGGGGGGGAAGTCACACTTACCAACGTATAAGAGAACATGTGTAAACCCCTTTAATTTGCATTAGCTGAAATCACATCCATATACAATATTTACAAAAATATACTGTTAAGTAAACAAGCCTGCAGGTCATGTTTAATCAATCACACCTCAAGTATTTTGGTATTTCCATGAGGCCAAACAATGCTAAAGATATGAATCTATGCTGAAAATGGGGGGGGGCTAGACTGACCTGTAAAGGCTGCATTCACTGGCACGCTGTCCAATTAGTTTGACCTCTAAATCAGAGTATTTTATTGTCAAGTTCACGTACATAGAAACACAACAATACCTAAAGAGAATTTAAAGAAAGCCCTGAAATGCCAGTAAATGTTTCCCATCAGGTCAAATTAAGATTAAAGTTTCCTACTTTTTTTTTTAGTTTTTTTTTTAGTCAATTCAATAGAATAGTGGCTTTAGCGGGTTGCCTATTCTAAACATTTCCGCGGTCTTTAACAGCCCAATACTGACGGCAAAAAAGGAAGAAAAAGGAAGAGGCAGCATCCTGGTTACGGCATCATCCGCCTCTCTGCAGAGAAGTCCCATTTTGCTTACCAGCTGTGTTGAACCGGGGGAGAGGATACAAACCACGTTACTCCTGCCGGACTCTCCGTCTTCTGCCGTGTGTGAGGGCTTATCTTCGGCCCATCCCCATAAAGGCCGCTTCTTTGTAGTGCGACGACTTCTCCGCGGATGAAAAAGGCGCCCGTCGCTGCACGTTGTGGTGCTCCTGGCGCCGGCAGATCTTCAAACCTTGATCCTTCTGCTTCCATAAAGTCAATGCTTGTTGGATAGGTGGGCTTTCCTACAATGCTCTCTTCCTTTTAATTAAAACGCACGGGGTACTACTTCTTCACGGGCCCTGAAACTGTAGAGAATGAACAGCCAACCGTCGAAACACGCCTGGGGACATACAAACCAGCTCTTCTTTTGGGACGAGCTCTGGGCATCTTGCTGTTTAAGTCTCTAAACGCAGCGTGTCAGGGTGGCTCAGGCTGGAGGCTTTACTTTCAACGGGACCACACTGGATGAATGACGCGACAGCCGTTTGTATTTCCACTACAGTTGGCTTTGCTCAAATCTTCAGGTCTTGGAGCTGCTGACTTGAGGGAGGAAAAAAACACGATAAAACACTGTTAGCTTGGAAATTTGCTAGTTTTAAAAGGAACAGGGACCATGAGACTGACTCCTGACGCTGCCTTGTGTTATAAATGGTGCGACTTCAGGTACTGCGCTAACTGACAATGTGAGAATGTGTTTGGATTTTTAAAATGTATCGTGATTCGTTGTGGAAACTTCCATTTCAGTGATGCCTCTGCATTCATGTATCTGTGTGTGCCTTTGGTAATCTGTCAACTACATCTCAACTGACGGAAATGTCTAAAGTGCTGAGCAGCTAATGTGCCACGATGGTCCTCTAATAGCTCCCTGAAAAGATGCTACCCTGTGCCCACCCCCCTTTAGGAAGCAGCCAGCGCGGCTGTGCTGGCTTTACAGTCTATCTTTGATGGGTCAGAGGGTGTAAAGGTGACACTCAGTCCAGTTAGAAAGGCCATACAGGAGTCTAAACTAGTGAAGCCCAATAAAGACTGGGTATACTGGACTGGCAAATCAGGCCTGAACCTGCAGAGAGAAAACAGAGGACATCAGCATGTAGTTATCAGCACCTAAATCACATTATTAGAGGAGTTCTGAATCACGTACGTTTTAACCATGGCTCGAAGTGCGATCTTTCTTTCCCTCTCTACAAACTTATCAATCAGGTATGAAGCCATGCGTGGAGCTTCCAAGTACAACTTAAAGAATCTGTGATAATTTCCTAAAGCCCAGGCTGCACGAAGAGCGAGAGCATGAGACACACACGCATCTGCCCGCAGTTCAGGGGTCAGGTAGACCAGCTCGGTGGTGAGATCTGGGAGGACGCACAACATGGCCAGAGTTCAAATGCGGAAACAAACGTTAAACTGGGGCTCAGTGACACTTTCGAAGCACGGCGTCGTACCTCCTGTGTTTCTGGTGAAAATGTAATACAGCAGTCTGTATGCTGTGAACTCTCCAATGTTCTCCGAGGGAACGTCTTTGTAGAGGGACTTCAGCTGCGTCTGGCACTGATTGAACTCCTCGTGGTCGCCCTGGAAATAAACATTCGCCTGTTCAGCAAACGTGCGCTCAGGTTTCTATGGATGCGCGTTCACGCTCTCGCAACAGATCACCTTTTCCAGAGCGATGCGTGCGTGGCACTCATACACTTCCACTGTGAACTCGGTCCGAATTCCCTGAACCTGGAAGAAAAGAAATCATCAGAAAACCCCCCAAAACTGTCTGATTGTGTCTCATAATGCTGCATAGAGGGAAGCAAAATGAACATTTCTAGAGGTAATAGGCAGAGCAGGTGTGCTCACCGTGAGGTCCTGTCGTATGGACTTCATCTGCTCACAGGCGTACGGGTAGTCCTGGTTGGTTTTCCAATGGGCTTTAACTACCTGCAAAGACTTTCTCAGAACCTGAGGGAAAGCATGGAAACATCATTAGGATCACCAGTCAGGAAGCAACCCAACATCATGTTAAGGTGTTCTGGCGTGAACCCACATGAACTGGGCGCACAGTGGAAGGGTCTGGAGCACAGGTGAGCCTCAGGTAGGGTTTGGTGATGTCCTGACAGGTTCCCACGATGGGGACGTCCTCCCAGCTGAGACCCTCCTGTGTTCCGTCAGGTAAATCCAGGTCATTGACAGAGAGGACCAGCGGCTCTGTGCGCAGCTGCTTCTGAAAGCGAGCCGCCCTTTTCTGCTTCTTGGCTTCTTTGTTTGGATCGTGAAATACAAACCCAGCGGTTCCGCCTTTCCTTTTTTTCCCGGAATCCTCCATATTTCTGGGGGAATAGGACGGCATAATTTTCAGCCGGTAGCAAGTTCAGCGTGACCTTTAGACCTCTTCAAAAGCAGCATCTGACCAAAGCTTAGCGTCACCGAGTTTTTCCATTTACCGTCTTCCTCTGTTGGCCTTCCCGCCTCTCCCACGTCCTCTGTCTCCTCGCCCTCGCTCTCTGTCGTTGCCACGACCAGGTCCTCCCCTCTGATTCCGTCGTGACAGCTGAGGTCGGAGGTCGCTTGAAATGCTGCTATCAGACTGTGAACCAGAATCGCTGGGACGGAAATCATAACACATTTATTTTCCAACACAAGGAAAACCCAAAAGGTACTGGACAGGATCGCCGTCACACCTGCGCCTGTGTCGCTGGTTACTGTGGTCCCTGTAACGGCTGTTGGACGGGGATGGAGAGCGAGATGACGACCGAGAAGAACTAGAAGACGGACTCCTTTGAGAAAATATATTTCTGTAGTGACCTAATCTGTGTCCACCCCTCGCTCTCGATGCCGAGGATGTTGTTTTTCCTCCACGGCTAACCGAGCCGTCCGAAGCCCTCTGGAACGGGACAGCTTCCCAACGGGACTGTTTAACCTTCAGACTACAAGTTTTAACAAAGGAAAATTGCGTCATATTACCATAACATGTTTGATTTCAAGATTTTCTAAAGGTAAAGATATTTGAACCCCAGCGACCGGTGAACTTACTCAGGCAGAGGCTCCCTGGTCCAGTCTATGGTGTAGGCAGAACCATCCTTTAACCTGTCTTGCAGAATCTCCTTCAGCACTTTCTCAGTACGATCTTTGTCTTCCTCCGTTTCACAGGCGGTAAAACACCGCTGCACATATTCCTTCATAGCTTGTGGCCAGTCCTGGGGTCTGTTCCAAACAAAACGAATCAATTAAATCCTGGACATTAAAAGGAGAGAGAATCCATTGGTTAGACCTTTACCGCGTCTGTGCACCGGCAGAGGCAGTAGCAGCGGCAAGAGCTGGAGAGGAAGCTGGATTGTTTCCTGGTGGCTGCTCCCCAGGAGCGAAAGTCTGCTCAGAAACTGGTGAACACTGAACCTGAAGGGGCCTCTTGGGAATATTGAACTTCATAGATGTTCCAGGGGCCTCTGAAATACATTAAAGGTGTTATGCTTCTCTCTGATCTGACATTTAATACATAGAGAGTAGTGGTTGGTTTTGAAACTACAACTTATTCTGAAAGCAAAAATAAAAGGCATTACGTTTCATACGGTGCCACAGCTGCTGTCCTTGTTTTTGGTTTTTGCTGCTCTCCCCTCTTCCGGGGCCTTGTAAAAACTGGCCTGATTGCTGGCTACTTTGTGAAGGCTGATAGGAGCTCTGTGCCTGGAAACCCTGCCCATAGTTGGGCCTCCCTTGGGAATGATTGTGAACCTGCAGCTGGCTGCGATCCCCAGGTGGATAGGCCATGGAATTACTAGAACTGTAAGTGTTTTGTGATGGGGGATGGGAGTACTGAGAGTTAGGTGAGGGAGGAATGGTTGAAGGGGGAAGAGGGGGTTGCTCTGATGTGACTGGGGATTGGGGGGGCTGGGGTGTCGCAGGGGGAGGTGGTTGAGGTGAGTAAGTGGGGGACTGGTCTTCCATTCCAGGCACAGGTGGAGGCTAGAGATACAAAAGACATAAGGCATTTATTTCTGTGACTGTACAGATATAGAATTCTAAAGAAAATGCTCAAAACATGGAAATGGAAACAAAGCAATGAGATTTTGCCTTCATGCTCCCACTGATGACTGAAATAAAATCTCATTTTTACCTGTCCATTCGAGGTTGTAGCTCCAGGGAAAGGACTCGCAGGTGCAGCATACTGATTGGCCGTATATGCAGTTCCATACTGGAATTGATGACATCATTGTCATTTTACAGGTTTAATTTACATATAAGTCAGTGAGTCTTATGTTGGAGGCGACGTATACACTGAATTTGTACTGTACTTACAGTAGCCATGGGATAATAATAGTTGTAGGGGTATGTGTAACCCGGATAATGCTGCTGAGCTTGCTGGTACCATGGATAGTACTGCTGTTGCAGCGCAGCAGAATCCGTCATTGCTGTCTGAAACTGACTGGCCTGTAACGACAGAAATACGTTTCAAAACACGCAGGCCACTGTGTAATAAGGCGGCGTATAGCAACAATGTGGCAGAAGTGGTGGCATTAGAGTTATATTGGGATACTAGGTGCCATAATGTTGGGGATCTTGTTTCAGATACATTTTAGAGACTTTTTTTTTTAGGTTAGGCGCGTTTCCACTGCAGGAGACGCCGGTAAAAACTTGGCCCTCTTGATGGTCCAGTCTCTGCTGTGGGGGGAGGAACCCTCAGAAACATCACGAGTTTTGACTGGGCGAGTTTTGCCCATAACCCCGGCGACCCACAAAAAGCAAGAAATAAGAACAAAGAAAAGAAGGAGGAAGGCAACATTGGAACTGAATTGGACTTCCTACAGCTCTGTGAAGCGCGCAGTGAGTGTTTTGTTCCGATTTATCGCTGCAAGCTGCATCTGTGCACAAATATGAAGGAAACAGCACAAGTTGTGTCGTGCTGCTTCTAAAATTCAAAACAAGGCCGTTGCCACTTTTCAGGTTTGTGCATTTGTGTACATGCTGGTGGATACTATGAACTAGAGAAGCGGCGTCTGCTAGGCTAATGCTCCTCTACCGCCGTGTCCTGCATCACGTTGTGCTCTAGCTTTAGCCAATCGGTGCTGAATAAACCTCAAGTCCCACCCAGAGTTTTTCAGGGCCAACCCAAATACCGGTACCTGCCCTGGAGCAGGGACTTGGTGAGGCCCTGTAAAGGTTCCTGTAAAGGCTGTCAGGGAGGTTCCTGCAGTAAAGTCGAGCACCAACGGTCTCCACCCCGTAAGATCACCCTGAGGTTCTGGCAGTGGAAACGCACCAACTGCAGGTGGCATCACTGTGGGATTGTTCAGCTCTTTGGTGACAAGATTGAGAGGATTTCAATGTCTGAGTGCTTCCACTTTAAAACTAGTGCCTGCCTGTTGAGGCACGGACAGCCCATATTATCTTCTGCAATATAATTTCCCTTTTTCTTGAGTCAATTACCAAGTTACACTGTATACGGAACTAATTCTGTCGCTTTCCCTGTGACTGTCCAACACACAAGGGAGGTCAAAACACACCCTTCCCAATCACACCACGCATTCCCAACAAAAGTGCACTATTTGTGAACACTATAGTTGAAAATAAGCCCGCACCTGTGCTATATTCCGGTTAGCTTGCTCCGTCTTAGCAGGGCTCTGGTTTTTGTTAATGGAAGCAAGTGCTTGTCTGGCTTTTTCCCATTCTGGGTTTTCGTGAACCTGGGCCTCCCCAGGAACACTGTAGGACCTGCAGTAAACACACACAAAAAAGGGCCATTTTAAATGCCTGTAATAAAGTCAACACATCCCAGTGGAATCATGTGGAAGTTCCGCAAATGACCCCGTTAGCAGACCAACATTAATAACTAGCAGACCAACTATTGCTAATCAAAACAATACAAAGGTACTAACCTATCTGCCTCAAAATTCTGATGAGGCAAATCATAAAACACATTAACATCAACCACCAACGTCACTGACGGTGTGCCCAGAGTCCTCTGGGAGCCAGACAGCTTCTTACCAATTTGATGCAGGGGTTGCTTGCGTCGCGTTGGCCGCCATTTCGCCACAAAGTACTGGAGTCGGAGAGGACTGGCTAGCTACAGCGGCTAGCTCCACTGGCGTCGATAGTGCTATCCTATCTCTCCTGCCACGAAAAACAGTAAACAAGGTGAAGGTAGACACAATATCGCTCTGGAAATATAGCAACCACAGTACCACGATCGCCGCGGATTATCTGGCAATATATATTCGTAATTCAAATTTAGCTGAACGGTTAAAGTAACTACTAAACGAGCCTTCGCTTCCTTAACCTCCCATCTCGACTAACAGTAAAGGGCGACACAAAATGGCTGTTAAACCGAAATTAGCCAAGTCGGTGACGTTGCTAGCGCTCAATGTTTTCCCAACGTAAGTTCTGACAGGCGCATTGGGCTCTGTTTACCCGCCTTCTTCGCGGTTTCACCAATCACGTGGCGAGTTGTGCCGTAATAGCGGAAGCTCATTCGTTTAGCAGCCTGTCATTCAAAAACAATCGCGGTCCTGCAAGACCGAGAGGAGGTAAAAATTATGAATTAGCAGTGACAGAACTACGTCGCTTTTTCTTATTATGGAGCACTGATCCAAAATCAACTATCCTATTTGACAGAAAATGTAAGGTCCTATGCCTATAGTTACGATCTGGGAACCAACACAGTATAGTCCTGAACTATGTCAGTGCAGTAGCTGTTTGGTGTACTTTATCTGGTTTATGGTTGTGCGGCCATTTGAATATTTTTACAATTTCCTGCAAGTCTTGGAGTTGGACTCCTCTCATTCGTCGTTTTGGGGAAAGTTCAGTAGAGTGCAAATTAATAAAGAAAAAAGAGTAAGGCCGGGCGACGGGATTGCTGGTTGAAGCAGTTTGTGGAGTGATTCCTGTTTCAAAATCAAGGTGCGTGGACAAAAGTTGTCTGGATTGTCCACAGGATCCCGATGGACCGTCGGTCAGAACGCATTAACAGGATATCCCAATGGGTTTTTAGGTTTTTTTTCCACAACGTTGAGGGGCAGCAAAGTCTAGTTGGAGGTTAGGCAAAACTATCTGAGCGTAAATGACACTATAAAACAGGACAATAGCAATACCTCATTATGTAGATTGCTTTATGATCAAAGCCCCCTTGGCGTGATAGCAGTTTGATCTTATTTCCAACTGCAGTTCTCCTAGTACCAGTAGATGGTGCTGTTGGCACATACCCCGCACGGCTTTCTCACGCAAATTATTTCAGCAAATTCAAGCGTATTATATTATTATTATATTACTACTCATCAGTCATGTAATTATCACAATATGACACCCAAATGACCCCGAGCCTGTTACCTTCATCAATGAGGTTATGTAGCAACCGGTGGTGGTTAAGAAAAAAAAGTTTAAAAAGTTATGAATAGATTTTAAATGACTTTTTGAAAATGATAAATGGTGAAGGAAGGGATGATTACATTTTGGTGATCTTCCGGATTCCAAGGGATCTTTGTCCCCTGATCTTCTCATGATTAAGGCCAATTGGAACGTTACGAATACATAACATTATTAAAACATACACATACCTAAAAATTGTGGGCAATATAACAAGTTTAAAGACAGCATCATACAGGGTGACTACTTTTTAAGACTGTCTTTTTAAAATACACAAACCAGGTTGAATAGTTTACGCCCATTGTTGTCCTGCATCTGCATCACCGCACAAATATGTCAAGCTTTTGTTCACACTTACAATGCCTCATTGGGAGGCATTGTTTGAATACCTGGGAGGTCTTCTTTCTTTAAGACAGGCAAAAAGAAAGCTAAAGGTTATTTATTTATTAGTGATTCCAATGGGCTCATGACATTAATTATGTTTCAAGCTCATTTATGTATGGATCAATAATTATTATTAAGTTCAGAGGTCACCCAAAACAGAATGGAAGATAAGAGATTGAATCGTCTGAGAGGCCGAGCCCAACATCAATTACACACCAGAGGCAAAACATTACTGTAATATTGGTTTTTAAAGATTGATGTTTGCATAAGGAACATTCCGAGACCAGGATTTGGCCCACCTTAAGTGTACTTCCCAAACGCCCAATTATAGGCTTGTAAAACACAATAACAGGCCAAAAAAAATACAGTGATTCAAGTTGGCGTCAGTTTCAATTTATTTCAGCACTGGCACATGTGCATTTTCAGAGCTGTTGGAAGTGAAAGAAAATCATGAATAGCTGTGCAGAAAAGCACATTTAAAATAACAACGATGGTTTAAACCCCCCTCCCAGTCCTGGAATAACAGCAGACTCGTCGACCACAGGGCTGAGCAGCTTTCCTGGCTGGCCTCGGCTGCTGGACGCCGTCTGGAGCGCGCCGGTCCCGCCGCAGCGCACAGGCGGCGCGTCACTTCCTCGGCCCGTGCCCATCCCTTTGGAAAGAAGAAGAGAATTCACACCGAGCGGCGACGGCCGAGGGGGAGAAAGAGCGAGGGAAAAGGGCGAGAGGGAAGCGAAAGCAGATGAAACAGCTGGATACGGACGAGCGAGGCCACCGAAGAGCGGAATCTAGTCCTTAAAAGTAAGTTTTCGGGCGCATGGTCAGTGTTTTGGTTGCGGTTTCTCGCGTTAATTGGTGCGTTTTTGTGTTGGTCTAAAGTTTCCTCGCACCGCTTCGCCAATAAGCGCCTTTTCTATTCAAAGAATCTCTCTCTAAAAAAAAAGATTAGACGTTATGAAAATATTAAAGTGGAGGGGAGGGGGGGTGTCTCGGAGAGTTTTGGGGGTAGGCCCGTAAACCCCCTCCCCATCCAGCACTCAGACTCTGACTGGAAAAATGGAAACGTTTGTCAAAGACTTATTTACCCTCCAGGGACTGTTGACAAACTTACAGAAACAGTTTGGCTGCTCGTTAGGTGTTGTAATGATTAACTTTGGACTGTTGGTCTTTATTTGAACAGCATTATTCCAGTCAACATTTGAAGCGCGGCAGAGCAACTGGCCTCGCTCATTTTTCTTTTGTATCCCCAGATATTTGATCCTTTCTGAGATAAAAGCCAAAGTTACTGTCCTGTTTTTGACTGAATCCATTCACCCCCGAGGGTTGAAAAACTATGTGCTGGCGTTGCATGACTGTTTCAGCTACATGTCTCAGCACGGCCTTCTGGGCAGCACCACTGCTAAAATGCTCATCAGGTTCCCACAATGTTACACAACAGTGTTGACACTGCCATGACTTATCCAGAACCCGTGCTGGGGCTCCGGCAACCACTTCGGCTTTGAACGCTTTTTTTGTTTGACTGTTATCACATGAGTGCATCTGACGGGAATCACATATTCCCTTCATGCCTCCTGCTGCAAACATAAACTGACCCGCTCCTCCCCTCTGTTCACAGACATGCCGCTGCACAAGTCAAACCGGGCTTCCCGCCTGGACCCCACCATGATCTCTGCCCCACTGGGCGACTTTCGGCACACCATGCACGTCGGGAGGGGAGGTGACGCCTTCGGGGACACTTCTTTTCTCCTCACCCTTGGTCCGAACCAAGCCAGTGCCCCCACGGTGACGCAGGCAGATGACCATGAGGTGGCGGTCAACCACGGTGAGCTCTACACGGATGGTCCGGGAAGTCCGGAAAACCACGAGCTTCAGCACTCTGAGTCGGTCTCGTCGTTCACTCTGGACCTGGAGCTGGATTTGGGTCCATCTATGCTGGGTGATGTACTGGGAGTGATGGATGGAATGGGGCTGGAGGAAGATGTATTCAGTTCCAAAAGTGGTTCCTCCTACACGGGCACAAGCCCGGGGAACGGATCCGTGGAGACGTCCCTGCACGCGCAGAATGACTGGAACGGGAAGAACGTAGATGGGTTGGATGGAAACCGGGTGGAAGAGAGCAGGATACCAGAGGGGAATGGGGTCAACAAACCCAAGGGCTTGAGACCCAAAGTGCGCTTCAGTGACAAACGAGAAGAAATCATCCGCCAGGCGTCGGAAGAGGAAGAAGGTCAAAGTTTCGATTTCCAGGGTGAGGAGGAGCCATCAGGTTACAGTCCAACGCCGTGCGAGAGCGAAGGTGAGAGCGTGCTGAGCAGCCACAACGTCCAGCCGCAGAGTCCAGCGTCCTCCCACAGCTCAGAGTATGATGGAGTCACCTCCCTGGACAGGAGGAGGGCGGACAGCTGCCACTCAGAGACTGATTCAGAGGAGGAGGAGGAGGAGGAGGAAGGACGGGGCTACACGTTTGAAGATGAATTTGATGATGAGATCGGTCTCTAGGGGAGTCGGCAACGTTCTCCCGTGAAAATCAAACTTCTGCTGTCAAGAAAACCCCTTTTTGGAATCAGCTGGGAGACGTGACAATGAAAACTGGAATTTTCCCAAACCTCAGTGAAATATCTTCAGATTTACATCACCGTGCCTTTTGACATTGAAGTGGAAGTTTGTAGCACTTTTATCCACCCAAAAGCTTTGAAACTGCATCTTTGGGATTCCTTAAGTCTTATATATGACAACTGTCCTTATTCTTAAGTGCCTTAAAGGGAGCTGTACAGTCACGATATTGTACCCTGTCCCATATCTATTACTGTCTTAAATATATCTAATATTGCATGTTTATTACAACCAGGTGATTTGCTGATGGCTAAACTTTCCTAGTTTTCCATGGAATTACTGTGAACGCCTCATTTTCAGAGCTGGAACGACGAGATTATGGGCTTTGGAACCAGAATCCGATTGGTCTTCACACATTGGAGCATGTTTTCTGAGATAGCAACGCTACTGTTTGGGCTGCAGGGCTGGATTATTAATAAACTGCTAAGACAATCTGGGGATTTCAAGGTGGACTGTAAATCAGGACCCGCTCGGCTTTTTGCTTGTACGCTTGCTTAAAAAAAACTGCAATGCTGTAAGAGTGAGACGCCACTGGGTCCGTCTCTCATGAATGCTGGCCTTCACTCATTATCCTGTGGTTAAATTACACCCAAAACAATAAAATAAGTGATATGTTTAAATATTAACCAGCCTTGGCTATGACTTTATTTTGATTTTTCCGGAATGGCTCAAGGGTGAACACAGAACAATTATTAACTCCAAATTTTATATCCGTGTTCTGAAACCTCATGCTTCTCCAGAATTAACATCTGTCCATAACACAACAGGAAATGCTTACAATAGATCAGAAATCTGTAAAAACAGACAGAGGAAAGGTTAAAATTTTAATGTCCAAAAGAAGAATGAGGCTATTTACAATATTGAACACTGGGATTTGCAGCTCATTACATGTTGGTTCCTGCTGAACTGGAAGGATTTATTCCTCTACACCGATATTGTCCTGAAGACGTTGAACCCTGACAGAGCTGTGGAGATCATCACGCCGGGGATCTGCGGGTGCCAGTGGATCTCCTTGACCTCTGTCTGACCCTGGTGCAGGAACAGGAGCTGAGGAGGCAGGTCCTTCACTCCCTCCACCCGGGCCCCCACGTCACACGACTCCACAGACAGATCCCACTGGCTGACCACGTCGTCCGCTCCGGAGGCGGCAAACACGCTCGAGTCCGCGGGGCTCCACTCCACCGAGGTGACGGGGCCGCTGTGCTGCTTGAAGTTCGCAACAGGACGCCCGCTCTGAAGGTGAAAGCGAAAGGTGTGAGAAGAGAGTGCCATCGAGCCCAAGAATTAGCATAATGAATAACCCACAAAACTTTCAGCTTTTGCTGGCAAATATAAGCAAGTTTCCCATTTCAAGACAGCTGAGACTACCAAGAGACGCAAGACGGAACAAATGTGAGTGGGTGCGGCAGTCGGACTGTGAAAGTGTTATTGCGTGGCGTCACAGTTAAACACTGCGACGCCCGAGCGCAGCCCCACTCACTCATGTACAGGATGTTGACGTTAAACAATTATCAACAACTGTTTAAGTGGGGTTTTTAAAAATGTTTTTACCTTAAACTGTCGCAGGTCCCACACTTTCAGAATCCCATCATCCCCCCCTGACAGGAGGAATGGTTCATTCCTGTTCCAGCTGATGACATTAACATCTGAGGAGTGAGCGTCATTGGCTGAAAGCATCGAATTAGGTGGGGCGCGGATATCCCAGATGCGGATCGACTGGTCGACCGAACAAGACGCGAAAACCTGCGGCAGACAAAAGAACAGACGAGTTAGAGATTAAGGTTCTACTAAATAAAGGAATTTCAACCAAACATATGAGAGAGCTCTGAGACCCGTTAGTGGGAGCAGGTCGGCCTTTTCGCTGTTTAAGATCTAAAAATGTCCCCTCAACACTCCTGACGGCTCAGCTGACGTGTTCACCATGCGTTCTTAACATATTCTAGTCTGCGGCTGCGTAGGAACACGTGTTACTTTATTTCCAACTGGAATCGCTTACAGAAACCTCTCCAGCTGTGAAGTCAAAGGGGAAGAAGGGAAGCTCAGACATGTCTGGAATGCAAGTCTAAGATTTTTATCTCAACGATGAAACGCAGCGTCACCACTTTAAACGTACCGTGGCTTCGGTCGGCGACCACTGCAGATCTTCCACCGACTTGCTGTGGGAGCTGAAAGGCCTTTGGTCGATCTGCCACGAGGTGCCTCCTTCTCGTGGCTCCCACACGTGGATGTTCTTCTTGCAGTCTCCACTCACGAGGCGACCTGTCGACAAGTAGACTTTAAAATTAACAGTTGTACACAAACACAATACATGCTTGTACTTAAGTGGCCTTTTGTATAGTCATTCTATTACTGTTTTAATTGGAGTGGAGCAGTAGACTGAAATTCTATTTCTCACAACACGATAAAGGTGGAGTCCCTGATATTTACCGAGTACATTTGCCTTTGTTGTCATTTAACAGTGAACCAGCTGGAATGTCCAGACTAGTTTCTGCCTTTCCCATCTCGGGATGCAGGCCTCACCTACCTGGTACTGTAGGGGACCAATCAATGGCAAAGCCTTCAGTCATGTGTCCTGAAAAGCTGAAGAGGCTCGTGGCTTCCTTCTGCTTCGTGGTGAAAGCAGCCATGGCAGCAGCGCTGTGGACGGCTTCTACCTGAGGCTGGAGGTCAAATATTTCTACCTGTCCTTTCTCCGACCACACGGCGGCCAATGACTGAGCTCCCCGCTGCGTCGCCTGAAATTCCACAGGAAAACATGCTGGTCAGGACCTTCAGGGACAACAATCAAAGAGGCCTGCCTGGAAAAGGGCACGCCACCTACTCGGACTCTGTTGATGCCTCCATAGTGGGGCATCATGGCCAGCTCCATCTGTGGCTTCTTTTCTTCCTCTTCCTCTTCATCACTTTCTTCCTCGCTGCTTTCTTCATCCTCTTTTTCCTTCTCTGTTGCATGAAGGTTAAACATGCGCATGACGAGAAGTCTGGGTAAGGAAAAGGGTGAAATGAGGAGGGCGTCAATCACAAAATACACAACATGAGGAAATAAAGGTCGATGCTGCTCAACTTTCGCTTCAGAATCACGCGTTTTCTACAGCAAAATACTTTCCACAAAAATCACCTTTTAAAGGAAAGTTTCTTACTCCCCAAATATGTCATTGTAAACAGAATGCTTTTATAGCAAGTAAACAGCAAAAATAAACAGGAACTCAAACAAAACCTGTTGACACATTAACATTATTAAGTATTTTAAATAGCCTAAAATACAACAGGGTGGACAGAGGCATGTGCGCTTTATTGGCTTTGGAATCACAATTTTCTTGTGTACGGAGAGAAAAGTATCAATAAAAGTAAATATCAATATCAGCATAACTCACATTGATGACGACTATAAAGTGAATTTACTGGATTTGCTGAGTTGCTTTCCTCAGTCTGGTTACACTTAAGGATCTGGGAAGCTTTCCTTGGAAATGAAAGAATCCAGCAGCTATGTCTCTTGGCTTTGAAAGTCAATTCCTTGCTTATTTTCGAAAACATATTTTCCTTCCGTCCCTCTAATCTGTCGCAGCTTGCAGGTGTGTGTGTGTATGTGCACACAGGAAGCTGCAAGGCTAACTTTCTCTAATTTATTAGTTCCAGACATTTTTCACGATGCACATCCAAATTTGGACTAAATAAAAAGTAGCAGAGAAGAAATTCAACTCTTCCCGACTTTGTCAGTACTCTGCTCTCCAATAAAACGAAGGCTAATGAAAACAGTCATGTTTAATTTTTTTAAAAGAATAATGGCTGTTACTGTGTTTAGTCCACTCTTAAGGGAGTCAGCTGTTTTTAGGGCTCAGTTTAAGTGAGGCTTGCTGGACCCTATTTAGTGCATTCAACATCCCATAATGCAAGTTAATGGTCCTGAACCAAGCAACACCAGCATCCTTTTCCATCACAAATTGGAAATTAGACATGACATTAATGATTATTAGGTTTGTATAGGGCTCAGAAGTACTTCCATCAACCAGTGAGTCTATAGAATTTATTGATCAGCCATTTCAAGCACACCAACGTGCTCCCTATAGGTGTGTGTGTGTGTGTGTGTGTGTGTGTGGGGGGGGGGGGGGGGGGGTAGCCAGTGAACGTGTGAGTTATCATCATTGTACAGGTAAATAAAGGTCTTATAGAAATAGTGGTGCAGAATTAAACTGGGGGTGAAAGGAAACCAAGGGAAATACTCCATGGTGCCTTCAACCAGAACAGGATTAATGAAGTGACACTGTGCTTGCATCAGTCGGCCCTGATGATGAGTCTAATATGGGATGTTTTTATAAATTCAGGATGTCAGTTTTGACCAAGGAGGTTCCCTGGCGCAATACTGCTGCGCCTGGAGGAATGAGCAATGGGGGAGGAAGAAAGACTCAAAAACCTTCAATGAAAGGCTAAAAAAAGCGGTTTATTCCCCACTTTCCTCCGGTTCTGTACCTGTTGCTCATCGCTGTGTCCGCCTGTGTTCCCGCACAGAGCAGCATGGACAGAGGGAACTGCTCCCTGCCGTCTCCGTCTCCATCTCTCAGGACGTCGAAGCTCAAGCATGGAGCGCCTGTATCAATAATGGAATAATCAATGTTGAAACCACCGTGTCATCGGCGCAGCTCCACCTTTAGCAGCCACTGTGTCCACTCGCCTGTCTGACACTCGTGGTACATGCGGTACGCGCTGCGGTCCATCTCCAGCTCCACTCCGGGCTGGAGCGGCTCGATCCCGGGGACATAGACCTTGTCCTCTCCCTCCCCGCCCGCTCTTTCTTCCTCCATCTCGACCCCTTCGTCGTCGTCGCTGCCGGCCTCGTCCATCTCCTCCATCTCGCCTTCTTCCTCGGCCAACGTGTCCTCGTCGCGCGCAGACATCTTGGCTGTTTGCTTACTTCCGGTATGCGCAGCGGCCACGTGGTTTAAACCCCCTCCTTCCCCCTGCTGCCTCACCCCTCTGCCCCCCCCCCCCCCCCCCCTTTACGGGAATCCAGCTGGCTCCGTGGCGATCGGCCTCCTCCTACCAGTAAAAAATTCCACTTACAAATATTTATCTGGTAAATAGTCCGAACTACTTCAACGTGTATCTGGCCGGATACCGCGTCAGACGAATGGTCCTTCAAGACCGTCTGCATGTTTTCAAAGAACATTGCTGAAGTTCAGATCGCATGAATCAGCTGCGGGTTTGTGGTGTCACGGAATCATGACCTGGCAAATGATACGACCGAGATTATTCTGGTGAAATATATTTAGAAATCCGTGACAGGCTGCGATGTGGGGGGTGTACCGCTGATTGGAACCTGGATTTAATTTTGGCATGGAGACACGGTTCAGCCTGCTCTGCTTGACCCTCCTAAAGATCCTTGCAGGCTGTTGTCCATCAAAAAGCACTTGGGCCTTTTGTAAACTTTTGGTTTACTGCTGTTACAGCCAGATGGCAAGATTGTCTGACTTTGTTGCCTTCTAACGTTGCTGTAAACATGGTAATCATTGCAAATCAAACCCCTTTGCAGTGTCACATTTCCCTCAATCCCTCAAAACATTATATAAATCCGGCCGAGTTCACAGAAAGTGTGTTCCCATAGTCACTTGTAAAAGAGAGAAAAAAAAACACCTCTGCACTTTTGGGATTATGAAATTTAAAGGAAGGAGCCTCATCCAAGGACAATCATGCACATTTCAGCCGTGGGTGTGCACATGTAGGGGCAAGTGTGAGTACAAAAGGGCGTGTTTTTATTTCTTCTCTAGGCCTTGACAAAAGTCAGAACATTACTCCAGTCTTTATTCATCCAAAGTGCATTCCTCTCTCATCTGCAACTTATCCTTAAATTTAGAGGTTATAAAAGTTAACAAACAGTTGTGAAATATCTCCACATAGGTCCTGAGCTCTCGTGAAAGTCAACTACAGCAAAAAGAAAAAAAGAAAGATGACTTCAGGCTAGAATGGTTACAAACACGTTACTATGTCTGATAGTGTTGCAGGAAAATTAACCAAAGTATGTAACAAATATAGTTACAATTAAACATTATGCAAAAGTACTTCAATATGAGTATGCAATTATTGTGATAGTACGCAAATATCAAAGTTACAAAACTGACTACATTTTAAATATTCTGTAAATATTGTAAAATATCTTTCAGTAAATAGTACCTCCAGCTGTATATGGTATATAAAGCACAACTATCAGGTGGAGCATGAACAACAGCAAAGTACCTCAAATGCTATCAGCGACATCCCATCGCAAACACCAATAATAAAAATCGTAGATTACAAACTGGGCCGTTTATATCCAGGAAGTAAAAGCAAAAGCAAAAGCTAACAATGCTCTGAATGCCTTTTAATAAATCTACAGCTTTGTACAAATGAAAACCACCATAGCAAGTATCTTCCTTTTAAACATTAATTGTAAACAGTGATGAATTCCACGTGAACAGAAGACGGCTTACGTGCACTGGCCTGCTCAACATATATCTCTTACTAGCATACAGGATATAGTTAGCTGGGGTTTGTGGCTTTGATGGATGGATAAACACTTTGTTATAGAGTCACTGCTGCACAGTGAACGAAGCTATGTGATATAAATTCGGACATTAAATGAGGCCTGTGCATGTCACTTCATATTAGGAAAGCTTACTGCATGGAAACACAAATACATAATACATACATATATATATATGCATATATATAAATCATTCAGTGCCAGGAAATGTGTTTTTTGTGCCTAAACAAAAACACCATGTTTTTACCAACTATGGCAGCAACCATCCGAAGAGTCTGAGCAACAAGGGGCTCCACACTAAGGGGTAAGATGTCCAGGATGGGGCAGCGCCGCTGGACGGTGTCATTCCTATCATCTTTTCAGACAGTCCTTTTCCCTCGTCGCTGAGACCTCGGGTGGTCAAAAGTCTGGCCCTGGACGGACCGTATTGCTTCTCCTCCACAAAGGGGTTCAAAGAGGGCAAAGGGCAGGTTTCGATGGAGGGCAGGCAGCCGACCACGAGCCATCGTGAGAAAAGTTCGGACGTCAGCCCAAGGAGCTCCTCGGGAGAGGAGGGCTGTCTGGGGAACTGAGCCGGGTTCATCTCTTCCTGGAACCTCTGTGGACACGGAAGAAGGCAGAATCGGAGCATTAGAGCGCAGATCATTGGCAACTGGAAGCGAATCATCAGCGCACACTTGATAAGATTTGGAACAGAAAAATCTACCTCTGCGTTTTTATTCCTTCTAATAATTTTATCCAGTGTCTGCTTTATGTCGCGGATTAAGGAATGATTCAAGTGCTCATCCCAGATGTTTTTGAGGAGAACATCCCAGAAATCCAGGAGGACCACTGCAGCAGGGAACACGCAGCACTGCAGGGAGAACACAGGACGGACAAACAATAAAACGATCAGCCCAGTTAACTACAGAGTTAGTACAAAACACATGTGACGAATTAAACACCAGAACCACAGCAGCTGCTCCTTTCATTGCTCGGTGAATGATTCACCGAGCAACAAATCTTTTTTCTCCTCTCTTTTCTCTCCAAACCTTAGATTTACGAGGCCTGCACAGTAGCCCGCTCAGTGCGAACCACACTTTGGGCAGGTGAAGAACTCACCGGATCATTGTCGCAGAGCATGCTTTTCTTGTAGTGGTGCACTACATGGTAGTCTCTTGGAAACACTGTCCGCTGCAAAGGAAAAGGGGGAAAAAAAGCGGAATCAGAGCCAAAGCAGTTAGAACATGTTGCTTATTCTCATAGCATGCTTAGAACACTATGAGAATGATCAGATATCTTTAGTAAAATATACAGTGGTTGGTTCTTTTAAACACATGCAGCCTGATAGCTTATCAAGAGTGTTCTGGTCTTTGCTATCAATCATATCAGTTCCTTTAAACCCATTAACTTTAACAATCAAGCGATTGTATTCTCCGGTGATCACCAGGCAAAATAAATGAATCACAGGAGCAAAGGGAGGATTCTGGGACGAATGCCACGAGATGAAGGCGTTTCAACTTACAAATCCAGTGGGATTGGAGTCAATGGTGGTTTTTAGGTTTTTCACACCTTCCCAGTCAAAGTCACATCCACCACAATGGACAGTCCAGAGCGATAACAACAGCAAAACTGAGGCGTGAGGGAAAACAGACAGTGACGGACAAGATAATTAATGGAAAATTTCTGTGGTCTGTTGCTGCGCACCTACAAAGAAACATGACATCATTTCCTGCCTCAAAGAGCAATTTCTGCACACAGAAAAAGGGAGAGAAAATGAAAACAAGATGGAAGTTGTTCATCTGCTGTTGCACAAGTTCCCCCCAAATATTGACCCCAGAAATCAAGCAGCAGTGACGCAGTTGTGGCTGACTGCTGGAACAAAAACTGGCGAAAAGAAGCGCGTTTCCACGTCTCACCTGGCAGTGACATCCTTTTTATCTGTGTGAGAACGGACCCTTCTCCATTTCTCCTGGTGACAGCAAACACTCTGCAGAGAGGCTGGTTGTTTTCTTCTTTTTTTAGTTTCAGTCTGACAGACAAAGTTTCCTCCTCTGTGGCTTGTTAAGGTCTTTGACACGCTGCTGTGCTTCTTCACGGCCTGATATTCAGTCTCCTTGTGGACATCCCATATACATTCCTTTCTTTTGTGCTCCTTTGGTACTTTCCAGAAAATGCCTCATTTATCCTCATGCCATACTTCTCGCTCACTTTGGATTTTCCCACTAACGCCAGAGTGGCTCCAGCCTTCTTCCTATGAAAGCTTTTTTGTTTTGTGTTTATGTCGTTCCCTTTTTTTCCCCCCTCACACTGCTGACCTAGAATCTTCCCGACCAGCCTAATTTGAACCGCTCCCCTTTCCCTCAGACTGGTTAATGGACAGACGGGATAGACGGGATAGACGGTGACCTCCTCTGCCGCTCTGCCTGCGCCTCCAGCTGCTCTGTGGATCCTCACGCTGCTCAAAGTGAAAGTGCTAGGCTGGATTGCCCGTCTGCTCCTTTTAAGTCTGGAGCCCCTCCCACCGCCACCACATGCTTTACCTCACTATTGACCGACCCGCCTCCCCCTCCCCTCTGCTCCCCACATTCTCTGACACCCACCCTCTTGCTCCCATCCTCCCTCCTCTCAAACAGGCCCAAGGAGGCTTAGTCATGCAGTCGGAGCGTATGTTTTTCATTTGGACTCCCCCCCGCCACACACACGCACACACACGCGCACACACTTCTGCGCCTGTTGATCCCCCCCCCCCCCCAATATATAATGTCACCCTGTCTAATCATTTTTTGCTTTTTGAAAAAAAATATTAAAAAAAAGAATCTAAAAACATCAGAGAATCACATTTGGCCGGCAGTGACAAAGAGCATTGCAACACAACAGTGCGAGAACTTGCAATTCTTTCCACGTGTAATGTGTCATTGCTGCATCTGATGTTGCTGCAGAGCTGTCATCATCTTCAACGCGTTCTCCTTTTGGGTATTTTTACTGCAGCACACAAACCACGAGTTAATTACTGATATTGGAATGTCCAAAGGTTCTTGGTATCAAAGAGGAATTGTTCAGTTACTTATCTAAAATGAAGCCAGAGGGCACAAGACGGCTTCCCAAAGTCTCGTCCCTGTTGAAGGAGAAAGGAAACTGGAGATCAGTGGCCTCATCGCAGGCCAGAACTGTTCTAACTCCCCCAGGAGTCATCAGCAACTCCCATGTTCTCCGAGCGTGTAAGTTAATGACAGCTAAAAATACCCAATCATTGCCTTCTCTTCCTGTCTCTCACACTTGAACCTCTTGAGTAAATATGTAACTACTGTCTAGGGCTTTTAGAAATTGTTTGTTCTTTTAGAAGCTCCCTAAATCCAGTGCAGATTTATGCTAATCGGGGAGAAGAACTACAGCGTGAGTAACACAAGTTACACAAGCTACAAAGAGCCTCCAACATTCATAAATTAACATTTCAGTTTTGAACTTGTAATTTAAGGCCTCCCCCCCATGGCTACAAAAACATTGCTAACCCCCCCCCCCCCCTTAACAAAATCCACCCCCACGCTTTAAACAAAGCCGTATGTTGAATTTTATTGTCTGAAAAATCTGCGTGTTTCAGCAGCCGGCTCAAATAACTGTGGCGTCAGAGAAAAGGACCCTTTTTCTTGAGTGGACCCGTGTGCAGGCGGCTCGTTAAGGAGCCAAACTACTGCCAATTGGTTGAGCGGCATTAGAGCAGCACTTACAACCTACAAGTGTTGTCTTACACCATCTAAAACCTGCTGGCTGTAGATCACACAAACAAGTGAGCAGGAAGAGGGAAAATGCTGAGCCCCGTCTTTAGTCTTTAGGTTAGGACAGGATGGAGCCAGTTGTGGCGTAAATACACATCTAAAAATAAAGAGCCAGTTCACTTTTAGTCTTTTATTTCAAAATAGCGGCAAGGCTTCAAAAAAGTGCAAAGTGTTTCTTTATTCAGATAAAGTCCACATACAGAATTTTAGACAATTTAAATAATAATTCCCTTTTAACAGCTAGCGGAAAAGTTACCTGACCTGTGTTAAAACCAGTGCCAGGGTGGATGGAGAAACAAAGGCTGCCATTTATTCTCACTGAGAGATTCAATCTGTTCTCAAAAGACTGTTGATGAAAGGAAACCAAAGCAGAAAATATTTCTTTAGAATTTCCCTCTTTCCAGCCCCATTCCTTCACCACCTCCTCCACTCCTTTTTGTCACTGGCTGGGGCTCCTCTCCCCTCCTCGCACAGCCGTCATTAAATGGCTCTTGTATGTTTTGCTGAGTCCCGTCATCCAGAACTTCAGGAGCCTGACGTTGTCCTCCTCACCGGGGCCCGTGGCTCCCAGAAGAGCCAGGACCTTCTGGGTGTCCTCCCTCCCTCGCCCGTCCACTTTGGAGAACTTGAAGAGCACTTTGACCTTGCTGGAAGACAAAAGCTCGCGCTGTGAGACAGAGATCACAGGAAATGGCGACATGTCACCGGTCGGTGGCTTTAACTTACTTCATCCACTCCTCCTTCAGACACAACAGGCAGTGAGACACGACGTCCACAGACAAATTCTCATTGGACAGGGCCACCTCAAGTTTGTTCAGTAACGTGGGACCTGTGGAACAGGAGGGACTGTTTAACATGTACGTTTGAATGTCTTTTAATATGATTAGTACAAGGAGATTATGTATTTATGTGAAAACGCAGAGTAGTTCAACTTCATGACAAAAGCTCCGGTGCTAAACATGACTTTCTCTTCTGGAATTCCCTTATTTCCTTTTAATCCAGTAAATGAGATCTGGCTGTGACGTAATTAAACCAAGCCATGGCGACGGGGTCTCTCACCCCTGTCAGCGGGCTGCGTGTTGGCGCTGCTGATGGTGAACTGATGAAGCGTGGACACGTCGTCGTTGGCAACAGCCGAGTTCTGGCAACTTCCTTCTGAACTGACGTCGACCAGCACTGAAAATTCTGCGGGGAAAAAGGAGGTTAGGTGGTTGTAAAGTGTGACGTCAGCCTCTGCGGTCGTACCTGAGGAGCTGACGTGGGTGGGAATGGGCACATCTGGGCTGAGGCCCAGGAAGTTACACTTGTAGGCCTCCTCATACTGAGCACTGTATGGGATGGATCGCACACAGCCAACTGGAAGCAAAGACTGATGGGAAATCAGAGAGAAGTTCTGATTAGAAACAGATTGTTGGTCACCATCAAAGGTGTTAACCACAACAGAACCACCGTTTCCTGGGAAGAAAAGACGGGAGGAGTTTTACTTTTACACAATAACCGGAGAAAACACACTGGCTTCTTGACAGCCCTTAGAAACATAAGGGAAATATGTCTGGGCAAAGGAAAACCGAGGTGTGTCTCACAAGCATAAACACAAATGTGTTTGGGCAAGAACTGAAAGCCGGAACAAAAGCGTGTCTTGGAAAATAATAGGATTGTGATTTTATCACACCTGCTAACAGATACTGGATTTTTTAAGAAAGGTTATTGAATGTATTCTGTTGATTTGTATACTTGCATTTATTTCACTTCAACTTTGTTTATATAGTGTCTGTTACAATTAAGACTGTCTAGTGCTTTTCAGAATCCCAGAGCCTCACCCCCAAAAGAGCAATGGTGGCAGAAGTTCCCCCTCTTAACAGGAAGAAACCTTAAAGAGGACCAGGCTCGTGTGGGGAGACTGATTACCGGCCAGGTAAAAAAATACAATTTTACAGATGTGCAGTCAGCATAATATTCAAACTAATAAAAAATAATGTACAGTGTGCTCAGCTTTTCCTCTAAGCCTGCACTCTTGTGCTGTATTGTCCTGTCTCACACCACATTCCATTGTTTTATAGCAGTATCATTCACTCCCCTCCGTAAGTATTGTAATGACTCCATGCTGACATTATTACAACTATAAGAAGCAGAAAATTAATCACCTTCAGGACTATAAACGCTGATTGGATGAGCGAGGGCTCCGCTCCTCGCCATATGACCTGGTTTCCCATGAGCACATGCCACACGAGCTGGCGAAACTCTGCAGCCCCGAGGACCTGCAAAACAGACTCCGATGTCAGAAGACTCACACCCAAATATCTGTGCACGCAAGCAAGAGATGACAGGTTAAAACCACGTTAAACCTTCAAGTCATCACAGTCCCGCGAGCTTCGATAGAGAACGTTTAATGGAAGACCAATTCACCTGTCTCAAATGTCGCAGTGACCTGAACTTCGGGTCAGGTAACTCCTCCAGTTTTGCATCATCACACAGAAAGTCGTGGGCCAGCTCGCTCTCTGACGGGTGCCGCTCTGACCTGGAAGCCCCCCCGTCTGCCCCCTCCCAGCAGTTCATTTCTTCCTCTTGCTCTATCGCAAAAAGAAAATCAGATAGGAACAATGAAGGAATGTGTTGACATTAGGGTTGACTGTAAATGTCGGGGAATTCCAGTGGAAATATCACAAAAGCTGTTGTCACATCTATGTTTAGCAGGTGATGTCACTTTCTAGTTGAGCAAATGGAAGATAGCCGCTTTAGTAATTACATTAACTGACAGACCTATTCCACCCATTAATGACAACACAAGTAGACATTAATATAAGAGAGATACAACTTTCCCCAGAATATTAAAATCTCTTAATCAGCATATTAATCTTCACTTAAAATGATGTAACCATTTATCTAAAAAAAGCATTTGAGTACAGTTGTCATGAGTCACGGAGATATTGTGAATCAGACCCTAACGTGAGAATATTTAGGGAAGTCTGGTGACATCGCTGAGGCACCTGATGGCTGAGACATGATGTAACTCTGAATCAAGAGGCCAACCCTTGGCTGTCGACCCTTTTAAACCCTCGGATAAATGACTTTTCACCTGAACCATCTGTGGTTACAGGCTGAATCGCGCAGTTCATTTTCAGTTTGCGTGATGAAGAATGGCGCGACTACCTGTCTGTTTCTCTATCAGCACCAGCGTGTCCTCCGTGGGAGCTCCTTCCAGCAGTTTCTCCGTCAGACGACTCCCGCAGGCCTTCAGCAGCCTGGACAACACATTCCCACGTGAGCCGTTTCACGAAAATCAAAGGCATATGTGCGTTATAAGACAGCTGTCAGTAAAAGGATTCACCAGCTGAAAGAGGAGTGCAGGCTGGCCCAGAGGTTAGGGTGCTGGGTCAGAGACGTGAGGGACCGAGCCGCATTCCCACTCCTTTGGTGCGGGAATACTGCAGGTGAGAAGACGCTGTTCATCCTCACTGCTCGCTGGGGACAAACTCCTTGTTCGCTGTCAAACACCTGATGGACAAGAGGGTATGAAGGTGATGGTGAATGCACTCATTCATACCTGTAAAATGAGTGGCGATGTTTCTACTAACATGAGGACGCAGAGCAGTCCCATGCACCTAACCTTGAGCGCTGTGCTTTGTAGACTCTGTATCGTGAGTTTAAGGTGGCGTAACAGAAAAGGCCAGGAGTTGATAAGGTAGATCCTGTCCATTGCTACTAAAACGATGCTGTACCAACGTTGGAATCCCCTCGCAAGGCTGTCTTTGATAAAGAAAGTGTGCGAGAACACAAAACCGTGTTGCTCATCTCCAAAGAAAATCGGGCCTTCGCGGCCGGGACACACCTGAGCGGGGAAAGTGGGAAATACCAAAATTAGTCTAGAGTGCCACATCAGATTACATTAACGCAGACATGCGTCACCATTTACCTCACAGCTAAGACTGCGGACGCAGGCCTGGCGCACCACGCTGAACAGCTGCGGCTGTCTGGGGTGCTGGTGGCTCAGGAAGCGAATGCCTGTTTCATCGTCAATGCTTACAAAGCCTGGGTGAGACGCAGGAAGAGATCGGCATCCCTGTGTGGTGGAAGAAGAAGCGTTATTGTCAGTGTAGAGCAAGATACAACAAAACTTTATGTGGAAGAAGTTTTCTATATCGCAGCTATCATATTTCTAATCAGTCTTCCAATCACAATGGAGGTGTTTGACGAGCTTGCTGTAAGTTAGCAGCAAGCATCCCACTCACATCACACATTTCTCCTCTCTGTGTGGCTGAGCTGTTGGCCCTCATGGTCAGGCCTTCTCCATCTCGGTCTGCATCCCGGTCCCTGTCCCCAGGAATAGTGGCGCCCATTTGGGTGGAAGGGGATGGAGATGGAGGGTGCAATGCCTCTGTGCAAAACAACGTCCGCGGGCCATGAAGCTCACAAAAGTGGCAAAGGGCTACCATAGCGTTCATCTGAAACGAAAATAAAAAGTTTAACGAACACTGTTGCGTTGCATTTTCGATGCTACGTGTAATCATTTATTTTTGCTGTCACTGTCAGGTAACTCTATTGCCACACGACTAATATCAACCAGCCTTACCTTTGGCACACTGGAAACTTCAACAAGGTGCTCAAAGCTAGTTTACGCGAGGGACGTCATTACAACCGTACCGTTAAAATTAAAAAACAAAACAAAACTCCAAAAGCGGCATTTTATATGACGCAAATCCCGGCCTTCATTTCGATGACTTGAAACATCCCGTCGTTTTATTTTCTCCTCTTTTCTTGTGATTTTCTTACGTGCAGCTGCTAAATGACAATAACAGACATGTGACGCAGAGTCATGTGACGCAGAGTCACGCGCTCCGGCATGGATGACGCATGGCGCAGCGCCGCTACGCTTTCCTCTCTTAAAGTAGTTTAGGTTAGAGATTCTGGTGGAGACTTTTAGAGTTTTGAGCGACAACACACGATAAATGCAAGGGCTTGAATGATTTAAGTTCTATGTTCTGCGTTATATTTTCCACAAAGCCATTTACAATCGCGTCGACAAACAAAACTACACTACCCACAATTCCATTGAACAACACGCGTGGGGGCAAAGGCTCCCTTAAAATTAGATTTAGTTTATTTCTATTTTATATTTACTAAATATATTAAAAAATCTTTATGCTTTAAATATACTGTCAGGTTTTACCTTTACTTTAAGTTAAAAGAATATTTTTGGGGGCTATTTTAATACTAACTAATCACTTCCGCATTAACTTCGCTGTTGTGGAGAGCAATCTGAAGAGTGCTCTGCCCCGTCATTGTGCTACCTGCGTAGGTTACACGGGGATATTTGTCAATTCATAACGCCTAAAGAAGATTTGGGCATGGCATCAGACAGTGTCGATAATATTGAAAAAGCCTCAGAAATCAACTCCGAGCCTAAAGGTAGCGTCTTAAATGTGGCCGCACGTAAGTCTTGCTCTATTTCATGGTGATTCTAACTTTGTGTGACAACGCTACTATTGTCACTCTACTAACAGTCTACTATTGTGTTATTACGAAACTGAGATTGAATTGTTTTTCTAAGTAACTGGGTCATTGTCATTTGGGATAAACATCTGTTGTACAATGAGCTCGTCATTAACGCCACAGGTGAAGAGAAAGCGTCGGGAAGAGCATCTCTGGACTATTGGATGCTGTTCCACTTCCAGTAGGAGACAACTACCCCCATTTCAAATGGAATTCAGCTTATGTTTGGTATTTTATCCAAGTACCCCCAGACACTTCCCGGTTCTGAAATGATGCAACGGGGAGCAATCAAAAATGGTCCACCCTTACCAGGGCAGACATGGTTAGTCAGTCTTATCATAGAAGGAAGGGTTCTACCGAATTAGGGAGTTTTGGCCCTGAGTCACGTCCTGATCCTATCTGGAAATGGTCTTTGAGGGGCCAAAGTCTGTGGTCTTACGGGCAACTACCTCCCAAACGTCTGTGGATTGAGTCATGGGCAGCTGCTGTGTGATTTCAGCTTTTTCCTGGCTTGTTTTCCACATATTGATTCAAGTAGCAATATCAGACCAGTGTTTTGTCAGCGTAAACCTCTGTATGATGCTGATATTCAGAGGCAATATATGTGTGTCTCTGTTCATTTAGACGTGGTCACTTTCCCCGCAGGCTTTCACCCTTTATCTGTCTCTCTCCTGCCGGCAGCATCTGCAGAAGGTGGCGACGGAGCCCACGCCTGCCAGTTCTTCCTCAAAGGAAAGTGTCGTTTTGGCCCAAGGTGTCGTTTATCACACAGGTGTGTCTATTTTATCTTGTTAGCCTACCTGAGCAGCAAGTTGTCACCGTGCTTTCTTTAATAAATGCAGAACTCTAATTTATGGTTGCGGCAGTGGATCGACGGGAGTCTCCCTTCTGCACATGTACTCGTTTAAAATGACATCTGGCGGGATTTGTTTTGCTTTGGGAAGGTTCCTCAGAAATCCACATGAAGATTAACCCTTAAAAGTGATTATAAGATGGAGACAAGTTGTATATTATGAATCACATCCCCTTTCTTGTTGCTTTTGAAGTGCCCCATCGATTGATGATTCAGGACCTGTTGCCCTCAACCAAGATGACAAAGAGGAAGAGACTGAAAAACACCACATGAAAAGAAACGAATCGGAGAAACCAGAACATGATGCAAAAGGTCATTCCGTATTTAACTTGTTTGCTGTCTGACTATGATAGCGGGGCATGTGGACTGACAACTGTTTTTGTGCCCTCCATCTCAGTGGGGAACAAGAAGCCTCGCATGCGAACCGCCGATGACGTCATTTCTCGCATCCTGTGGGACTCTGAGGTGGATTCTTCAAAATTCGTTGTGGGTTATGTGGATCGCTTCCTCGGCGTTCTGGAGCGCCCCTTCGATGACTTCACGTGGGACATCAACCCTAGCGACTGCGATTACTCCGCTGAGCTGGCCCTGCCCAGACACAGGATCCAGTATTTCATCTACAGAGGGCACCGCGTCTGGGACCGACACACCAGAACCGACAGGGTGTTTGGCTCCACCGGTCAATCTCTGGCTCCCCCCTTTGGAAAGAAGAAGGAAGTAAAGGGTAGGACAGAAAGATTTAGCTGCACTCTACCATATTTTACGCAACACGCTCTAACCCATTTGCTTTTCTTTCCTTTATAATATATATAAACAGATGAGCAGCAAGAAAAGGAAACAGCGGAGGAGCGACAGGAAGAGGATGTAGCCGAGGAGCGTCCCCAAACTGAAAACACACATGTAGAGGAAGAGAAGCCAAGAAAGAAGAACAGTGACACCCTGAACTCAACACAGTCAGCTGGGAAATGTAGCAGAAACACGTGTCTGGAAGAAGGAACACGCGTCACCGCAGAGGGTGGAATTCAGTGGGTTCGGTTCCATCCTACACACCTACCCGTCCTCCGGCCAAATACAGTCTCATAGATTCAAGCACGAGCGTTACCATTTGGTCCCCTTTTCAAATGCATGACGATCCTCGAGCAGATGTTCCGGAAGCCGAATGTATTTTTGCGTTTGACTGTTCATCACATGATTCTTACATTTTAAAAATACCATTTTAGACTATAAAAATTGCTGGGTAGCCGCAGATAACGTTATCAACATAACAAGGGAGGTTGCGTAATCCAAACCCCTGTTTTCTCCGTGTGACCTGTCACTGTGAAACTGTTTTTAGCGTCTGCGTGACTGGGCTTGCCTGTTTTGATTTCAGACCTGAAGCGGTAACACCAGACCTGATGGCTTTGGCCCTAAAAGCAGCAAACGCCCAAGACGAAGGGCCTTTGGCAGCACTGGAGCCAAACATGGGATGCAGCAAAGATGATTTAGTGGGTGTCAGCGTCTAATACAGATCTGTTAGAGTCTCTACTTTAAGGTACTGAGACTCCTTGTGTCCCACAGCGCGATCCTGATGCTGTAAACGTGAGGGAGGTCCTCCTCCTGGAGCCGAAAGAGAAGAGCGGCGGTCGCCCTCCCAAGAAACGACCCACGCACTTCGTCTGCTTCAGGGCCAACACGCCTGCGATCCTCTCTGGCTTCCAGCAGCTGCAGGATGAGGTCACAGCCCTGCTACCTACATCCGCGCCCCACTGGAGCACCTCCTCCAGCCTCCACGTCACCATGTGCCTCCTCACGCTGTCCGGCCCGGCCGAAGTAGCCGCAGCAGCGAGGTCCTCAGGCAGTTCGCCCAGCTGGATCGGAACCCCCCGGTGGTCTTGACCTTTCCCCTCAGGCTGAAACACTTCAACGGAAGGGTGCTCTACCTGGGCCCCCAGCCGCACCTTCACCTCCAGCAGCTCAACGGGGGCCTTCAGGAGGCCTACAGGAAGGAGGGCTGGCTTCACAGGCACTCCTACAACCCTCGCTACCACCTCACCCTGGCCAAGACCACTTACACTGAGGAAGAGCGCATTTTTGAACGGGTGGGGGACCTGAAGGTGGGCAAAGGCCTGAACTTTGGCCGTTTACCTGTAAACACTTTGCACCTGTGTACCATCGGGGGTGACGCAGTGGATGGTTTTTATGAAACGTTGTGCACTGTAAAGCTACGATGATGAAAGGGTGGAAAAAGATACAGCGGGCGTGTGCTAATAATCCAGGAATATTACTGGTCATGCTGACTTTATATGATTTTATCATGGGGGAGACACTTTTATAACGATTTATAGAGACAGAAGATTATAAATCTACAAGTTCTGCTTTTGCTGGAGAAATGTTTTTATTTATGTAACCGGAATCAAGTGCCCTGTCCAATTTACTCGCTGCAATTGTGTGTTTTGTCGTATTTTATCGCTTTGGATCAATCATTTAACAATCTGCTTTGATGCCAAGATATTTTTTTCCAAACCAGATTTGCTGGACATAAAAAACAGAATCCCTGCTTTATTGAACGAATCAATAAATATTTCAGTAACTGTAAACCCCCTTTAAGCACAAGCTTTTATTTCCCCACCATCACCACAGAACGCGGCACCTGCCCTAAAAGCTCAGGGAACATTAATTATTAATGAGACCAAAATGTAACATTTCCTTTACAGCCATAAATGAACCTAAGTGCCCCTGCAGCTCATTATTGGCTAATCTGTTTAACGAGGGACTGAAGAATGATGATCTGTTCCGCATTTCTGGTGAATGGTCGGCGATGTCGCGTGTGGAGTCGAGTTCGTTTTTCTTTTACATCGTCTGTGTGCGTGTGTGTGTGTGTGTGTGTGTGTGTGTGGGGGGGGGGTGATATTTAGTCGGAGCTGTGTCTGATGGTGTGGATGCAACACTGTTGGGAACTCTCTGAACGAGTCTTGCATGCATAATTGAATTTTCTGCATTTCTCCCAGATGCTCGTGAACACATGCACCGGCGTCTATGTGAGTCCGTGGGTACTCTCTATGTTCTCTGCCTCTCCGCTGCTCGTGCCCTCGCTTGCATTATCTCCCTGCCTCCCTTCCCCCACTCTCTTTTCAGTGACACAGAAAAACTCCCCCCCCCCCCCCCCCCCCTCCCTCCCTCCCCCCGCTGGTTCGCTTCTGCTCCTTTTTCACAGACCTATTCGCATTTAAGTCACTTTTTAACTGCAGCATTTCACTTTGAAATTTCCCGGTGGCGCCCGGCGGCCACGGCGCCCCCGCAGCGGCGTCTCCGCCCGTGTCCCCCTCATCACTCGGGGGCTCGTTCCCCCCCCCAGCTTTACTGGACACTGATTTTGTTTTGATGCTGCTCCCCTGAAAGCTGCTTTGACCGGAAAAAAAAAAAAATCCATTGCATGCCCCCATTCATTGTTCACTCCATCTCTCTCTTTCCCTCCCTCCACTCCCTGGGAACCCACTCCCCCCCCCCTCAGTTTTTCTATATCGCCCTTCCCTGCATCTCCCCCCTCCCCTTATTCATGGATGTTGCACTTGTGTGTTTTCAGTTTAATTTTTTATTTTCGCCTGATTTGAACGAGCGTCTCTGCTGTTTGTTCCGACATGTGAGTGATTTTAAACTGTGTCGTCTGGAACCTGCTGGTTCTGGGGTGTTCTGGGCTGGCAGCGGTCAGGTGCATGGGGGCGCACGGGGCCGTTTTGGTGATGGGGGTCGATGTTAAAAATGCGCTTCTGTATTCCGGAATGGAATGAGCGAGGGGTTAGACGCCCCCCCCCTCCCCCTAATCCCCGTTAACAGATTAATTATCTTTGAGCCACATCGTGTTGTGAAGTCGTTTGGGCGTTAAGCTATGACGGGCTACAATGCAACGATAAAGGGTCCCTTGGGGGTGTCTCCTCAATCTTAATCACTCTCTCTACCGTGCGCGCGCGCTCTCTCTCTCCCTCTCTGCCTCCCTCGCTCGCTCTCGCTGAGAGCTCTTCTCTCATCCATCAACACGAGCACCTCTCCACTGTCAACCTTACAGTTATTGGCTGTTTAATATTTAAATCGCTCCAGCACGCACTGGCTCATTTTTCCCCCTCCTTTTGACATGCTTTTCCACCTCTCCAAGTCAGTTTTTTCAGGACCATGTTTTTCCAGGAGCATCGTTGACGGCCGGCGGTACACGTCTCTGAGCGGGTAAATATTTCACGGACGCCGGCGGAGAGAAATACGCATTCGGGGACAGAAATCTCCCAAAGCGAGGCAAAGGGGTAAGATGATCCTCTCTCTTATTGCGGTTAAATCGGCAGAGCTGTCGCCAGTCGGTGAAATGCATCACTGTACATGAGTGTGTTACCTATGTTGAGCTCTGCTTATCCGTTCATACATCATGGACGAATGCGCGGCCGCAGACGTCTGCACGGCAGCTACGTGAGTCAGACGAGGCTTGGATTTAATTTCTGGGTTTCCACACAAGCGTCTTCGCAGCTTGTGGAATGTGCAGGACGACTCGATGCCTTGCGTTGATGTGGTCGCTGGCGCGGAAGCGTTTTGTCATCATCCGGACTCTTGCACACATCGGAGCACTGATTCACTCTGACTCGGTGGCTGCGAGCTGCACTCGCTTCCCCGTCGGTCAGCGGCGCTCACTTTGAAGGACCTTTGTCGGAAGCCTGCGTTCATTTTGCAGATGAGTGGAAACGGAGAAGGTGCTCCTCCTTTTCTGTTTCCTCCTCATGCAGGGGAACGACGTCCCCGTGCCGACGCACCGTGAATGTCTGTGAATCATGGTGATTAAGGCTGTTGTTACATGTAATGAGCCACAGAACTCGTGAGGAAATATGCATCATTTCAGCGGCTCGTTTGACTACACCCCCTTCATCTTGAGCGGGGCTGTTGTTAAAAAAAGATGAAGAGCGAGACTCGTCTTCGGTGCTGATCCAAACTCCTGCTGACAGAGATGCTCTCATTAGCCACTTCACAAAATGCCCCTTTTTCACATTCGGACATGCACGCCACTGATTTCATTGTCAGTGCAGTTTCAGCTTCTGAGCAGAGCCGACACAGAATTAAAGCCTCATTTTTCTTTCTTCTCTGCTGCCATTGGCTGTGAGCGGGTCCCACCTCTCTCCTCAGCTCCGCTGTGTGGCTTTTTTTCTTATTTTTCTCATGCACTCTTCGGAGATGGACTCAGAAAACGTCACTTATTAGATTTATCTGGCTTCAGTTGGAATGGAGAGAGGCGTGATAACATGCTGGCTGGAGACATCCCGTCAACTTGAGGGTTCCTGTCTGTGACAACTGCTGAGTAACTGCTGCTTCTGGACTGTGAACACCCCCACACCCCCTCGCCTGCTGCTCACAGCAGCACCTCATTAAGTTGCCTCAATAACTCTGTTTGCAGGAGATTCCTTTTTGACCTTCGACCGGATGCCTGTCATCACGGCGGACAGATAACCCGCCTCAGCGCGCTCTAATCCTGCGTATTTTATGCTTCTGTGTTCCATTAAAGGCCACTGTTTTATTATTTTTGCACCTGTTTGATACGATTTCAACAAGTCCACATGATCCTCATTTGATTTTTGGAATCATTTAGTTGATTGTTTCGCCTGTCAGGATCAATAATCCCCTCTGAAATCTGATAAATTGACCTTAGATAATGACCGAACCGATCTAATCGCATCAACCCACTCACAAATCCCCCCCCCCATTAAAAAAACTAAAACCAAAACCAGCCATTAAGTGATGCACAACACCAGGGAAGAGCCCGTTAGTGCTCCCGCAGTGTCCAGCTCAGTTTTAATAAGGCAAATGGAGTTCTGGCATTGATTCGATGGGTGACAGTCGGGCTGATGGGACCAGAAAGGTGAACGGGCTCTCTGTAATGGCCTCAGAGCCTCTCTCGTCAGGCCCCCAGGCCCGTTATTAACGGGTCCTCCTCCACAAGTGGCCCAAACCTGAGAGAGAAATGGTCTGCTGTTGAGTGTGGGGTTCGGCCAAAGCCGAGCCTTCATCGGCAGCGCAGAATGTGGCACAGTTCCGTGCGCTGCCCTGCGAGGATGAATCAATGGGGGTAGTAAATTCCTTCAGCGGGGCAGACAAATGTGGCCATTTACAGTTGCGGCGGCGGGACGACAGCTGCAGTGAAACAGTAAACACGGGCATTTAATTGAGGATCTTCTGAAGGGGATTGGATTGTAATTGCCCCGGACATAAATTGCGCCTGTCTGCGCCGTTTGAACGGTTTTCCCTTCGCTGCTGTTGCTCTGGATTGTTCCTTCAGCCCGTCCGAAAAAGCGCTTCTGTCTTGAACAGTAAATCTCTGACGGTCTGTTAATCTGGGCAGCTGCTATCAGAAGTCTGACAGGCTCCTGTCTCGCCCTTTGCCCCCCCTCACCCGCCCCCTCTGCCGGGGGAACAAGGATGTGTTTTGGCTAACTGGATTTGTCCTTTGTCCTCCTGTACTTTACTTTATCCCCGTGGTTCTGCTGTGGGAGGAGATATTGCATGCTGAACAGATGAGAGTGTAATGACGGAGTCGTGCATACATCATTCATGATCCGCTCCGGTCACCGGACCACTTATGTCCCCTATACGCTGTAATCCACAACACTGATGCATGCGTCTCTTTAGGAGGTCACGAGAAGGAAAAATGAAAACCTGGCAACGGAAAACAGTCCTAAACTCAGTGTAAAGCGAACCAAGAAAGACAAGGCCGTCGTATTTTTGGAAGCTGGAGATGTTTTTAAACCTACCAGCTCCAACTCAAGGACATTTAATCCGCGATGAGGGCGAATCGCTGTCATCCAGTATCTATTTCGGCAGCGAGCGCGTCACACTCGCGGCTGTATTTCACATCCACGCCATCGGCGTGAGCGGAGGTCTTCGGCCTTATCGGTTTCGGCGCGCTTCCGTCCGGTCACGGCGCTCCGGATCCTCCCGAGCGATGCACGTGCACCGGTGCTCTGTAAACTTTCTCAGTGACGCCAACATCCTGCCCTCACTGAGCAGAGATCAGAACACGTCGCCTCGGTCTTCTCAGGACGTCCTTAAACCCTTCTTACCCTCTTTCCTCCCCTCCTTGTTGTTAGTTCATGACACCACTTTTGTCCCTCTCGCAGGGTGGAGGAGGGGACTGGTAGAAAATGGCTGCCATGGCGACGGTGCCCAGCTATACCCCTTCGCTCTGGGTGAGACTGTGTCACGCCCTCCCCCGGCTGGACCTCACCATGCAGATGAAGGACAACACCTTTGTCCCCGACAGCTGGGAGTACCAGCAGGTAAGACTGGAGCACTGAAACCTGACCCCACCGACCTGTTGGCTCGCGTCAGAGGATAATTACAGCGTTGGTCCACCACTGTTCTCATAAACGCTGCGGCGGTTGGGGCTGGAACAACTGGTTGACAGGAGATTTGCTCCGCACAGTAAATTTCTCCTGTAGCACCGACAGCAAACAGCATTTACGAGAGAAACCCCCCCCATCCCAGCCGGTCCAGGTCTCGGTTTCATCTAAAACCAGCATTTTGTTCTAATTTCCATATATAACAGTTAGAGAACCCATGCTGTCATATCACGTATACATCCCAGTAAATGTCAGTTTTACAAGTTGTCAGGAATCGAAGGCCCAACCCAAAACTACGAGTGGCTCAAATATGACCAGTCAAATTTTAATGGATCCTCAGTCCAGGTTGCTGCCTGTCAGACCCCTGTACGATGTCAGTATTGACCCAGTGCGCTCCACGTTCCCCCGGAGGTTACCGCACATGATAGGCGGAGACATTTTAGACAGTTCGGTTGCGTGTGAGCGTGTCATGGATTCAACATGGTGCCGATCCTCGGGCAGGTTTGCACAGCTGCTTCCGGAACGGTGCCGCCTCCCCTCCAACGTGCAGAGGTCTCATCCTCAAAGTGCTCCGGCTCGCTGTGCATGTTTGCGACTTCTCTGCGGTACAAAAGGGGGGGGGGGCTGAGGGTGGGGGGGGGTGGGGAGGAGTCGGCACGATTTATCCCGCAGAACCGAAAGACAAAAGCGACTCAAAGTGCACCGAGAGAAACGGAGCGGGAGAGAGAGGGAGAGAAAATGAGTAATGCGAGGAGGTTGGTGAACAGAAGAGCGGGCAGAGAGCGAGCGAGCGAGCGAGGGAGAGGAGAGTGGGAGTGAGAGAGAGAGAGTGGCAAAGAATGTATTTAAGTAGGTCACAGATTATTAATAGAGATGCAGTGGTGTGGATAGACGGGGAGGGGGGGGGGACGTGGGTTGGGGAGAGGGTGAGAGCGCGGGGAAATGGGGAGGGGCTTGAAGGAACGAACGGGAGGAAAGAGACGGAGAAGGTAGCAAATGGGAGTGACAGACGGGCCGAGGGATGAAGGATAATGCTGGAGATATGTGTTGGAGGGAAAATGCATTTCAGTAATGTTGACTTTCTGACACGGCGCTCGATCAAAGTCTGACATGGCTCAGCGCGTATTAATCACTGCGCCGCATTTACAGCTCAGCGCTGAGCGTTAAAAGCCTGGAGAGGCATTAATAATTACAACGGATTCATCCAAATTGTCCGGGTTTTTGTCGGTTCTGCTGCTGCTGTGGGGGGACATTGTGACAAACTGGGCAGCCAATTGGCGTTAGTTGCTATTCAACCCTCTGAAATGGCTTTTCTTGGTGGTAAAACGCCATTTTTTTGACTCTTTCAGACTTTGCTGGTCTTGTCCAGCGTGTCAGCCATCGCCCTGGTCATCTCCCTCCTGGTGGTTCTCTCCTTCCTCATATACTACTGCTGCTGTCACCGTGGCGACCGGAGCGAGGGCTCGGAGGAGGAGGAGGAGGACGAAGACGGCAGCACGGGTCACGGTTACAGCGGGAAGAAGGGGCGGGGCATCTGCTGCGTCACGTGGGTGGCGGTGGCGGCGGTCACACTGTGCTGGTGAGATTGGCACAGAATTTCACAACATTTCACGGAAACACACGTCTTCTCTCAGCCATCGACATTTTGAATGAAAAAGGATCTAGAATCTGATTATTTTCCACGTGGGGATGGCGGAAGGGACGTTTCTGTTCTGAAGTTGCCACGGCGACGGCAGACAGCAGCATGATCGCAGAATAAAGAAGTAGACATTAAGTTCCTCAACGCCCCTGTTTCTCTTTGTTTTTAATGGAACAACAACAAAGCTGTGAATCACATGTTGTCATTCTCTCCACCGTCATGTGCTGTTTATTCTCTCACACATTTGCGAATGTCACCTGAGAGGACGACAGTTTGGCAGCTGACGGTCATGTTATGCTGCTGTACTGACTGATGACAGCAGTGTGTGTGTGTGTGTGTGTGTGTGTGTGAGAGAGAGAGAGGGCTCCGCTCGCCCACCTTTGGTCCATCTACCCACCAGTGCTCCCCTCAGATCTGGTGACCATGCACCCATTGAGCCGCTACATCTTCTCTAATATTTGATGCGTCTCCAGCACGCTAACGTTTAGCTTGTCGCTAACGGTTATATTTTAAAGTTTTCGCTCCTGAAATGGCGAGTTGACATGAAACACTGGTGGTCCTACTTTTGTAGGCGCTGGTCACGTCTCACTAATCTTAAGGTTGTTCTGTTTTTTTAATCTCATGTCATCTTTGCTGACGCTTTCTTCGCACAGACTCAAAGGAAAGAAAATCTGCTGCCGGCTACGTCTTGAAAACATTTCACGTGACCGTTTCCTCCAGATGGCCGTCCTCGGTCGCAGAACGTGCAGCCGTGTTTGACAATTTTCACATTTGGTAGCTTGAGATGAAAACCGCGCAGACACGTATGCACACACATTCTTCCCTTTCCCCCTGCTTTCTAATCTGGGTCACATACTTTGTGGGAGATTGGGTCATACCATTCTCTCGGGTTCGAGGGGATTTGACGAACATCTGGCTTGAGCCTTAATCTGAATATTTGAATAACCCAAAGATGTGTAAACAAGACGGCGTGTTTTAACATTTTCCTTCCTGAAGCTTAACTGCTCGGTGCCAAGAGTCACCCCCCCCACCACCGACTCATCTGTTTATTCCTCCCCCCAGTGTTTCACTTCTGGTTGGCTCACCCGGAGCACTCGCATCCCATCCTCTCCAGCTCTATCTCCATGTGTCACTTTCATTTAAAATGTACATACACACTGAATTAAACATTACTGATATGGTCCCTAGTCTCTCTCTCTCTCACACACACATACACACACACACACACACACACACCACACACACACACACACACAGGCACACACACAGGCTATGTCTCCTCCCACAGTGATTTCATGATTGCTTTCTCCCCCTCTCTGCAGTGTTGCCATTGGCATTGGTTTCTATGGCAACAGCGAGGCTAATGATGGGATGTATCAGTTGACCTCGTCTCTTCTCACAGCCAATTATACGCTAGCTTCCATCGATCTGCTGGTGAGTTATGCTCCCCTGCCCAGCTTGTTGCTCTGTGTGTGTGTGTGTGTGTGTGCCTGTGTGTGTGTGTGAATTCATGCCTTCATGCAGGACAGGAAGGGAGAAAATCAAACTCGGTCTCATTGATTTTGCTGCGGTGAGACAGTGGTCTGTGTGTCAGACTGAACCATCGTCTGCAGCCACGCCAGTGAACCGGGCGCCAGCGAGAAGTCGGGTTTTGCCGTGGCTCCGTTTCAGGCATCATCAGTCGGCATCACGAAAGCTGCCGATCTCATGCTGACTGGCAAACACAGACAGAAAGACAATAAATGGAAGATTTTTGCCACCAGTTCTCTGGTTCTCTCTCCTGAAATCCCCTAAAATTGTCCCTTTTCCTTTCATCTGTCTAATATGCTGCACAAATTATCCATTTGAATCTACTTTTTCTTGAAACCGTGACTCTTGAAAATGACCAAATAAATATTATCCACTGTGATTTTCATCATAACTGTTCACGCTCACTCCAGCGTTCCGACACCTGCGGAACAAAAGTGCGAACTCGCCTCTTTAAGACGCTAAAATGTCTATTTAAGAAGAAAACTTAGCAAATACTTAATAGTCTTTGTATTTGGTAGAAGACTGGTTTGACCTGGAGAAGGACCTGAACGTGATTCTTTCCATCTGCAGTCATCGCAGATTTATGATCCTCACCCACTCCCGAATTTGAGGTTTCCGTCACACTTAATCTCCATCACATCCTCGTTTCCTGCCTGCCCAGATTTCCGACACGGTTGCCGGGCTCCAGCTGTCCGTCTCTGGCCCTCTGACCTCGATGGAGGAGCTGTTCTCCGGCAGCAAGCCCTTCCTGGTGTCGACGCGGAACTGCCGGAGGTTATCGGAGAACGTCGTCAACCTCCTCTCGTCCATCTCCTTGGTTCGGTCCAGTTTCGAGGCGGGTCTGGGGAACGACAGCAACATCAGCGGCGCCTCCATCATACCTCTGACCCCGGTTCCTCCATCCGTAGCTCCTACAGTGGCGCCCAGCAGCAGCTTGATACCCCGACCCTTCTCACCTGGATGGGCAGCCAACACGCTGATGGTCAACGAGGACTACAGGTCAGGCTGGAACAGACCATAATGAGCATTAATACTGCGAAGAGAGATACAGGATTAGTCTTCAGTGCTGCCCTGACTTCAGTTGTTGGGCTTGTTGGTGTGTTTCAACGGCCATCATCTGCGTTCCACCAGCGAATCCAGATGTTATGTTTGCTGGAATGTGAGCGCTGTGGTAAACAATGGCGGCGGGAGGTTTGTTCTACTTTCTGGGAAAGAAGGGCGGCTGTTTACGAGTTGAACCCTGAGACCTTTTTTTAGTAACGAGAACCTCTTGAGTTTCCCGATCCAAACGTATTGTGACGCGACGTTTAGCTTCTCGTCCTTCGCCCCAGCTGTCGGGGCTCCGGGCCACCGCCGTGGCCGCGGCAGTCGTGGCGGTTTTTCAAAGCGCCGTAGGGGAAAACCTGACAGCTGTGGGGACGAAGCTCCGCTGCATCCGTTATCAATATTGACCGTGGCGGCGCGCACAGCTTAGCAACACGAGCTTCCTTTTATGGGGTCTCTTGCTTTTAACGTGCAGTTTTTTAAAGCGAAGCCGTCGTGTCCAAATCTGCACAGTGATTTCTTATCAGACGTCACGGTGGAAAAACACTAAGCAAGAAAAATGGACGGAGAGTTTTATGGGAACATTCCTGAACATTCCTGAACATTCCTGACGGTTAGTAACCTCAGTAAGTCCCTGGTGTGTTTTCCTCTTTTACAGGTGGCTCTCATATGTTTTGTTGCTGCTGCTTGACCTCATAGTGTGCCTGTTCATCCTGCTGGGGTTGGCCAAGCAAGCCCGCTGGCTGCTCATCCTGTGAGTTTCCACACACACACACACACACACACACACACACACACACACACACACACACACATCTGTGTACAACAAGCAATGGATGGATTGACTAAAAGGTTTTTGCCGTTTGTCCGCAGGATGACTGTATTAGCCTGGCTGGCTCTCTTCCTTAGCTGGGGCTCTCTGGGTTTGGAGACGGCCACTGTGGTGGTGAGTAGTCCCAGTGGGCGACGACTGGACGGAATATCAAGTGAAACCGACTGCCGGGCCAGCAATTGTTGGCTCAAGTAGAGGGAAGAGCGCTATAGGGACCCGGCCCCTCGTGGCACGCTAAAGCTCTGAGTGTTTGTGCGCGGTTTCTGTGCCCATTGTGCTCCAGCGTGAAAAGACCTGCCTCCTAGTGACGGCTGCAACCGTGGCAGAGACCCAAAAAGGCAGGAAAATGGGGCAGAGATTAAAGATTCAGCGCGCATGTGCACGTCCGCATTGGCGAACAAAGTGGGTTTGTGCGTCCGAGTGCGTGTTTGCGATGCGAGCGCGTGGGCGTTTGGCTTTGAGAAGTAAGGGAAGATGAGGAGAAGTGCTTTCAGAGGGAAGGAGGAGGGGAGAGGAAGTGCAGGATGGTGCGTCTTCAGATCAGTAGAGCGGTAGAGAGAGAGGAGGAGGGAGAGAGGAGGGAGGAGGAGGAGGAGAGAGAGGAGGGAGGAGGAGAAAGAAGGAGGGAGAAGGAGGGCTCCTTCCTTCCCTTTCTCTCTTCTCTTTCCTTCTCTCTCCTTCTCTCTTCTTTCTCCTTCTTTCCCTTTCTCTCTTCTCTTTCCTTCTCTCTCCTTCTCTCTTCTTTCTCCTTCTTTCCCTCTCTCTCTTCTCTTTCCTTCTCTCTTCTTTCTCCTTCTTTCCCTTTCTCTCTTCTCTTCCTTCTCTCCTTCTTCTCCTTCTTTCCCTCTCTCTCTTCTCTTTCCTTCTCTCTTCTTTCTCCTTCTCTCTTCTCTTCCTTCTCTCTTCTCTTCCTTCTCTCTTCTTTCTCCTTCTTTCCCTCTCTCTCTTCTCTTTCCTTCTCTCTCCTTCTCTCTTCTTTCTCCTTCTTTCCCTCTCTCTCTTTTCTTTCCTTCTCTCTCCTTCTCTCTTCTCTTTCCTTCTCTCTCCTTCTCTCTTCTTTCTCCTTCTCTCTTCTCTTTCCTTCTCTCTTCTTTCTCCTTCTTTCCCTCTCTCTCTTCTCTTTCCTTCTCTCTCCTCTTTCCTCTCTCTTCTTTCTCCTTCTTTCCCTCTCTCTCTTTTCTTTCCTTCTCTCTTCTCTTTCCTTCTCTCTCCTTCTCTCTTCTTTCTCCTTCTCTCTTCTCTTCCTTCTCTCTTCTCTTTCCTTCTCTCCTTCTTCTCCTTCTCTCTTCTTTCTCCTTCTCTCTCTTCTTTCTCCTTCTCTCTTCTTTCTCCTTCTTTCCCTTTCTCTCTTCTCTTCCTTCTCTCTTCTCTTCCTTCTCTCTTCTCTTTCCTTCTCTCTTCTTTCTCCTTCTTTCCCTCTCTCTCTTCTCTTTCCTTCTCTCCTTCTCTCTTCTCTTTCCAGAGAGAGAGGAGGGAGAAGGAGAGAGGAGGCGAGGGGGCTGCAGCGTGAGTGTACCACTCGGCGACATGCCGCTGGACAGCGTTCAGCTGCGGCGCCTGAACGCCGTTGATGTATCGTGCGAAAGAGGGAACGTCATCTCCCCAGAACAGAACAGAACGCTCTCCGTTCTCTCCATTTTGCTGTGTAAATATTGGGGCTCTTTCCCTGGGAGCCATGGGAGCAGTGTGTAAATGGCAAAGGGAGGTTGTTTATCTGCCCCGTTGGCTACTTTCAGAGTCTCGGTGTCATGCGGAGCTGGTGAGAGACGTCCCGAGGCCCGCGGGTCTGCACAGAGCAGCTCTGTCCCTGGGCACTGACAGGGAAACAAAGGGGCCGCTGTGGGCCTGCTTGCTTTTATTCTGACTTGGGTCACAGCATTTCCCGTAAGTGGCCCGGGCTCTCCGTGTGGATCCCACTCCCTCTTCTGGTGGAACGCTCCCGAGCTGAGTGCTGGAGTGACCACCGTCGTCCATTAGGCTCTGTGGGGAGATAAGGGCTGGAGGGTGGGGTGGGCGTGGGCGGTGAGGTAATGGAAAACAAACCAAGACGTCAGCTTTATCCAGGGCATCATGGAAAGTGTTCAGATCGATACTCGGGCTGATACCAGGACGGATAAGTGTGTCAGTCGGTCAGCACGTCTGCTAACAGCTGCCTCGTCTGTCCCTTTGGTGCCGCCGCTCGTCACGCCGTCACATGACCAGGCCCTCAGCGACTTCTGCTCCGACCCGAACACGTTCATCCTCAACACGACCCAGTTCAACATGGGGACCAGCTCAGGTACGGCACTGGTCCGTCCCCGTCTGTCCCCGTCGGTCAGACGTGATGTTCACAGCCTTTCACGTGTCCCCTGACCTCACGATCTCCTTCTCTTGGCCTTTTCAGATGTGTTGGATTATTACCTGACCTGCAGCAGACGCATGAACAGCCCGTTCCAGCAGGTAACGTGATCGCCGGCCCGCGTCACCTTTTACGGCGGAAGCGGTTCTGCAGACTTCCTGACACGCAATGATTTTGCGTCACGCCCGTTCAAGGCCGGTTAAGGACTAACGGCATCACAATGGGATGCCCAGATGCTGCTGCCCGTCCTGTCATATATTAAAAAAAGGCTAAATTTCCAGTATGCTGAGGCTGTAGCTGCATGCTAACGTGTAACCAAGTGTGTTGTTTCAGCTGCTGACCCAGTCGCAGAGGGCCCTGTCCAACATCCACACACACCTCTCCAGCCTGGACAGAAACGCGCTCACACAGTTCCCCAAAGCAGAGGTGTGTTTATTTTACGGCACCGCTTTAAAAGAAACCACAACAGAAAATAAAAAAAGAACCCGGCCGGATTTTACGGCGTCTTTTATTGGTGTTACTCAAACCTGGTGCACATTTTCACCCTGGTTCCGACACAGAAATCACTCAGGGAGGTTCAGCAGATTCTCAACTCCACAGAGGGAAACTTCCACCAGTTGGTGGCTCTCCTGAACTGCAGAGGTCTGAACAAGGTAAGGAGAAGGCTGTTATCGAGCAGAGGCAACAAACGCTAGCGGACCGCTTCTCATTGTTTAGTCTCCGCGCGTCTTTTGAAATTTCTGCAGGACTATATTGACTCCCTCAAAGGCCTGTGCTATGATGGGATGGAAGGCTTGCTCTACCTCTCCCTCTACTCGTTCCTCTCTGCGCTGGCCTTCACCGCCCTCCTCTGCTCTCTGCCGGGAGCCTGGAGGAGCTTCCCCAGGTGAGACAAAGTGGGGGGGGGGGGCAGATTTAATAAACAGAAAGGAGTGATGAACCGCGGATGAAACGGGAACGAACCAAACAAATCCATCCTTCGCTACAGGCTGCTCCTTCAGTCATAGCAAAGCCGGTGCCAATCATCCGCTTTCTCCATGTCACGTTTGAAATGTTGGCCAATGCTTGAGTCAGCTGACCTCTGCCCAGGTGTTTGATAGCTGCGGTAAAAGATTTGTGCCTCCAGTGCAGACGTGTGCACCAGTCCTGTACGCCATTTCACTGCTCACGCTCCCTCTCTCTCTTTATTTCATGGTCGCCGAAGTGAGTCAGAGGAGTACGAAGACTCCGACAGCGAGAGTGAGGACCCCTTCACCTCCCATCAGGCACGTAGACAGACGTCCTCGGGGTCTCAGCGTGGGGCCATGGCCCCCTTCTATAATTATCCGGGGGCCGGGTGGACACCCCCCTTTTCTAGCGCGCCGCCCCTCCCGTGAGTAACACAGACACACAGACACAAAGACAGACAGACAGACAGACAGAACCCCCCTCAAGATGTCAGTAGATGGGGCGGAGGAGGTTGCACCCATCAAAGTTTTGTCATTGTGAGATTTGTTTGCAGGTGTGTATCCGTGGGCCACATGTAGAATGGCGCCCCCTAGCGGAGAGTCTAGTGAACAACACATAGAGACTGACATTTTTTTATGCAAACACACAAACAAATCACCACAAAATATGTTCACGAACAACATACAGAGCAGAGAGTGTAGAACAGTCAGCCAGGTCCCCCCCTAAACACACACACGTTTCTCTTTAGACATGCAGCTTAAGCACATGCACTGCAGACAGACACACAGACAGGTCAATATGGACTACAGCGTAGGCAGAGAAACAGACACAACTCCAGAGGTCTGTCTGTCTGTCGGTCTGTCTGTGTGTCTGTCTCTTCGTCTGTCGAGTGTTTTCAGGGCAGACGATGTAGGCCGCTCGGTTCACTTCGCAGACCGTGTCTCAAATGGCGTCCTGTCTCCTAAACAGCAGTAGACTACTGCTGTGTTGGGAGGAGGCTGCCATTGACGAGGCTGCGCTCGTAAAAACTCCGCCGGTGTGAGGCTCAGGTTCACGCTAGGTAACCCCACCCACCCACCCAAACACCCTGCCGCATCACTCTCATCTCTCTCCACGTTGTGGTCAACCTTTTCTTTTGATTCGCTCCGGACCTGCCCGCCCCCACTTTACACTTCACACCCCTGCTTCTTCTTTCAGTTCCTTCTTCGCTGGTGCTTCTCGCTAAGCTAAGCTAGTGCTCTGGGAAGCCTAATCAGGAATCATTAGCCCAGAGGCTCAGAAACTCGGGCGCTAAAGCTACAGTCCACTCCTCTGAGATGGAAGCTGCTCAGCAGTGCTGTTAAAGCGCTCCAGAGTTTGGAGTGCAGATTGACTCTGAGAGGAGCAGCACAGCTGGACCAGGAGTTCTGAGCCTCAGACGCCTCTGTAATCGCAGATGACTGCAGAAATGCAGCAGTGCATCATCAGACAGGAGTGGTCTGTACACTACAGCTGCTACAGCTGCTGCTACAGCTACAGCTGCGGCTGCTACAGCTACAGCTGCTGCTGCGGCTGCTGCTGCTACAGCTGCTGCTGCGGCTGCTACAGCTGTGGCTGCTACAGCTGCGGCTGCTACAGCTGCTGCTACAGCTGCTGCTGCTACAGCTGCTGCTACAGCTGCGGTTGCTACAGCTGTGGCTGCTACAGCTGCGGCTGCTGCTGCTGCTACAGCTACAGCTGCGGCTGCTACAGCTGCTACAGCTGCTGCTGCTACAGCTGCTACAGCTGCGGCTGCTACAGCTGCTGCTACAGCTGCTGCTGCTACAGCTACAGCTGCTGCTGCTACAGCTGCTGCTGCTACAGCTGCTGCTGCTACAGCTGCTACAGCTGCTGCTGCTGCTCACCGCGCACAAGAACTAATAGACTTTGTTGCTGCCTGTTTCCGCACTTTATTTCTAACCGCCTTATCTCCTTCTTCCCTGTCGCCTGTCCTCGGGTCCTGTCTCCCGCGACCCTCTCCCGTCCCTCCGTCTTTTTCTCGACGTGGTCTCATCCCTGTTCTCCCTCTTTTCCTCATCCCGCCATTTCTCCTCCTCTCCCTCTCTCTTCTGTCCTTGTCTCTCTCTGTCTTTATACAGGACTCCAAACGTTTCCTCCAATGGCAACCCTGGCTATGAGAGCCTCCCTTTGACTGACAGGCAGTCCCCACCCCCCTCTGTGAGTTCCTCTGTACTTGTGACACCATCACGATCCGTTTGCCATTTTACCACCACGGTTTCACGCACACGCCGGCTTTAAACCGATTGGCAGGCTGACAAACACTCTTTGAGCCGGACTTTTGTTCTTTTCACATCTCCGAACTATATAAAGCATCCACATTGTCACCCGTTATCCACCAAATTCCTTTTTTGTTGCCATTTTCCAGTCGGTTCAGGGGGGTTTGCTGCTGTATCACTTATTGTGGCGATGAAAATGTGAGGGACTTTACATCGATAACAGAGAGAAACCATAAAATAAACGGAAAAAAACTGTTTGCTCTTCCTGTAATAATAGGATATAACATTTTATTCCCTCATAAGAACGTGGAGGTCAGGACTTTTCCTGCCCTGTGTTGATCATGATGTGCTGACGTGTGCGAGTGACACCTCCTCCTCTTCTTCCTCCTCCTCCTCTTCTTCCTCTTCTTCTGCAGTACTCTCCCAGCATGCTGACGGGTTACGGGGGAAGTCAATCACACCCCAATCCTGCCCATTCGCGGAACCTGTATTCACGTTGATTTTTGTTAGCAAATGTATAGAGAAGAAAAAAAAGAAGTTTAATTTTCTTATGAAAGGACACTTTACTGAATTGCAAAAGAAACTAATCTAAATATAAAGAATGCTACCGTAGGTGTGAAGTGAAAGTGCGTAACGTCGGTACCACTGGACTTTTATCCCAAGAAGCACTTAAAAAGAGTTTTAAACAGACTGTTGGTCTGAATGACAGTGAATTTACTGGTAGGATGGTTGTGCAATCATACGAACCAACTCTGCTTGGTCGCTATTCTCTCCCCTCGTCACTCTGAGCTCTGTGTAACTGTGAAACAGTGGTGAGGAAGTTGGAATGGTATTGACATCACTACATTGTAGTTTTATATTCTTAAATGTATCGGTACTAATTTATTTTTGGTTTTATACTAAATATTGTTGTAGGAGGAAAAAAAAAAACACTGGCACGTAGCAACATGACACTTTTTTTCTGTGAATGTTTATGCAGTTCCCTCACTTGGTATTTTTTTTTTAAGTTACTTTTTATAGGTGGCAATTCTGTACTTTCCTTGTATTACCTTACAGTATTCTGTATATCTCACTGTCTGTAATATCTGAATAATCATCAACCTTTTGCTCTTAAGAATAAAAAAAAAAAAACAAGGAAAAAAAACCACTTGAGGGCTACAGAGACCCGTGTTGAAGGAGACAACAGCCGCCCCTCAAGAACTACAAATCCCAACGACAGCAGGTGCATAGCAATATGATTCTTGCTACTGGTGCTGCGGTAGCTGTACTGTAACTAGCAATAAAAAACATCTACTACTGGGTTACTGAGATCTGAGATGTTTTATGTAAATACAATATGGTTTGTTGGAGATTTCATTGAATCCCCCCCCCTCCTTGACCTTGTTAACCCCTGAAATGAGTTTGTATGTTTATCAATGCTCCTTTTGAATGGCATCCTTTTACACTCAAGAGTCTAATATAAATAAAAATAACTTCAATAACCATCATGTGGTCCTTGTGGTGTGCAGGAAATGAGACCCGCGAGTCGTAGGTCAAACAGCAGGTTAAAGTTTAATAGAAATCAGCTACAATATGAACCTCTGAGCGGCGCGTCAGGGGTCACGAGTGCGTACCAGAGACGGCTTCGTCGATATGCATAGATAAATACACAAATACCAGCACAGGGTTTACACACACTCACGGAACCAGTGTTTTTGCATGTCGGACTCATTTACATGCGGACTGCAACCTTTTTATAAACGATCGGAGTCGCAACAATGTAACTATGGTAACGTGGTCGTAACGGGTAACGAGTCCGAACATGTGCCGAGTGCCTCCTTCATGTCTGAGATGGATTATTGAGCAATTAAAAAAAGGGAACAGTGACGTGAAAAGACGTGGCACGTTAATGTCCTGAATATTAAGAGCACATCGATATTAATACGCAAAAGCTCTGGTGGTTCCGAGGCGTCGACAGTGTTCGGGCCTGTGCGTACACACGGGGGCGGGGCTAACAAACGCTGCAGTGCATAGAAGGGTCACCCCCAACAGGTCCAGGAGACAAACCCAGCGGCGCCTTGATCGCCTCTGTCGAGCACAGGCTGATCTCAATCTGGAGATTTGAACCTTTCGGACCGGAGACGCTGGCGTCATGTCATCGCAGCGGCCCGGGAACGACCCGGGCTCAGCTGCACCTTCCCACATTTAAAAACAAGAACAACCACGACACACACAGGGGTCATATCGGAGAAACAGCTGTTATAGTCAGAGCAGGTCCTTCATTTCAGCAGTAAAACATCTGTTTCTTCGTCTCTTTGGGAGTTCGTTGGTGTTTGTGTGGGTATTACAGTCCGGCGCGTTCCCTGAAGTCATTTCGGAAATGAGGTGTTTATTTAAAAAAAAACAAAAAAAAAACCTGAAACAAAAAGTCAGTTGATTCCCAAAAAAGTTTCCATGTGAAAGTTTGTCCTGCGGCAAGGCATCATTTTGCGGCGTCGTCGGAGTTCAACCAGGACACGTCCTCCTCCACGTCCCGCCCGACCACCAGGAGCATCTCTGCCACGTCCTGAGAGAGCTGCTCGCTGAGGAACGTGCTGCAGCAACCAGAGGAGAGAACCTTGAGCGACCCCGGGCGCCCGGACAGGAGGCAGATTCTGCCACAAACAATGAGCTAAACGCCATGTGACCCGCGCCTGCGGGGTGACTCACGGAGCCACTGGACAAAAGGCAAATTCTGGTGCGGAGGCCGGACAAACACGCCAAACCTCTGACACATTCAAAGGGTGCAATTACCGTAGTTCTGCCTCTCCTCCGATACAAACGGGGCTTTTCAGCTTGGAGTCCAGGTTGTAGTACTGGCCGTCGACCTGCCGCACCGCCAGCCAGTGCCGCCGTCGGAGCGGGAGCGACACGATCCCCAGAGATACTTTCGACGGCACGTTGAGAATAAAACCCTGGACCTTTGACACGCAAAGGCTCTGGACCGTCCTGGGGGGGTCACATATCAGACCGGTTCGCTCATTCTCAGGAGTCACTTCTTGGTAAACATCTAATCAGCCCATCAGGTGATGTTCAGAGAGGACTGAACTAACCAGCACAGGCTGGAATCAGGCCCGTAGAGGCGAGATTGGGCATTTTCTTTCGGCCATTTTAGAGCCTCGCTCCCAACATTGTATCAGGATGACACACAATCGCACCTGTGGTTTACAGTCGTCTTTGTTGGAACACCTGCTCACCTGCGCTTGTCCCACCACACCGCAGCCAGATCTCTGCTCTGGAGCGCCGCTATGATGACGTTGACGTCATAGTTTCCAGTCCCCAACACCGAGCGGTGGGGGTTCACCACACACTGTGGAGCCAGCCTGGAGACAGAAGGACTCTCAGACAATGTTGACAGAAGTAAACCACTTGTTTTTGACGGGAAAGCTTCCTGTCGCCGCATCATGAGTTTTTTCTTTTTCATCCCCAACTACAGAGATCTCAGCACTAAATGCTCAGCGGTGAGGACTTGTCATGATGTCATGAGGACGCAGATAGTATGGAAAGAGTGTTTACTTGGACCAGACTGTTTATCGCTGCACAACGCTTGGAGGCACATTAAAAGTAGCAAAGTTTGACGTTTATGAAAGCTGCAGACAGGAGCAAAAGAATGAGTTCAAAAAAAGAAGTAACATGCCTAGTGTTGTAATGCAACCCCCCCAGATCAGATGCATAAGAGCGTACATTGTTGGATCTCCACCCTACCGTTTGCAGAGGTCGTCGGCTGTCTCTTTGGTAAACACCCGCTCCTGGAGCACGTTGTTGAGGGCATGAATGGCGCACAGCTCCAGCCGTTGCTTCTCATGGAACACTTCTCCTTCACTCATTCTAATGCTGGGAAGGAACAGGGGTGGGAGAGAAAGGAAGCATTAGCCAACGTGTGGCTGAGAGCGGTTGTTAGCACACTTAAGCTAACCTCCATTTAAAAGGTGCTAGCCTTCACTTGCTATTAAAATAGAGCGTGAGCACTCAATAAAAACAGTTAGGACGCCATCAGGTTGAAACACGAGAAAATAAAGTGAAAATCTGAAACAATAGCTAAATTAAAGAGACAGACCTGCTGATAGAACGACTCCCTGTTCAGAAGATGCTGGACTGTGACAGCTACATCCAGAAACCGGAAGCAGATTTGTTGTTTATATTGTGATGTTTTCGTGACAATAAAACGCGGTTTTATATTGTATGCGCGGCCGAGATTGCAAGTCTTCCTTTCTGAATTGTAAATCAGTCTATTAATTTAAAAGAATTATAACACAAAACAGCAAAATAGATGTCCGTCCTCCAAAAGACGTCAAGCTGTGGGTGTTGTGTTACAGCGCCCTCTAGTGGACGATCTGCTAACTGATGCGCTGTAACCAGTGTAACCAGGTTCAAAGGTCAAGTTTAGTCTTGAATAGAATTATTTGCTCCTGAAAGGTAAATCATACAAACAAATAACTAACTGACCTCAAATTTTCCCCCGAGACTTATTAACAGAAGTTTTAAACAGCTCTGCCTGACCAAGTCGCATATCAGCTCTGTTTTACTTCATTCACAGATGTGTTGTACAGAACATGTTTTTAACATGTGTGAAGGAGAGGTGTCGCAGATCTCTCCTGCCGGCTGCTGTCAGACTGCACAATAAAAATAACGCCCGCTAGCACAATCTGAATATTATATATTCTGATATGTATATTGTATTCACCCTCTGTACTATGTACAGGTATACAGGGGCCGAGTATCCATTTACCTGGATTATTGTAAATATACATCCTCTTTGTATATTCCAAATTCGATTCTATTCGATTTTATCTTATTTTCTCTGCGTGCTCTTGCTTGTTGCACTGTAAATTTCCCCGTGTGGGACAATAAAGGACCTGAATCTGAATCTGAATCTGAAAAAGGCCTTTAACCATTAAAACAGCTGCAGTCAAGACATCTCGATAGGCAAAACATATCCATATGATCCCAATGCATTTGACAGACAGACAGACAGACAGACAGACAGACAGACAGACAGACAGACAGACAGACAGACAGACAGATAGATAGATAGATAGATAGATAGATAGACAGACAGACAGACAGATAGATAGATAGATAGATAGATAGATAGATAGATAGATAGATAGATAGATAGATAGATGAGTCTCCTCTTGACTCCTCTTTTCCTCTCCTTTTGACGTCACGTGTAAAGGTGGGGAGAGTTTTTCAAACGGACCAATCGCTGACGAGTATCGGTCATTTTTTTCAGCGTCGCGCGACTGATTGGGCTTCTGATAGATTAGCGCCGCTATCAGGAGGTTGTTATTGGCTCGGGAGGATGTGACGTCAGGCGCCATCGCGACGCCCATTGGTCCGCGCTAATAGGTTAAACAGAGTGCTCGTATTTTTGTTCCTGTGTCAACGAAAAGAAGAAAAGAGCCGAATCGAGTGCGAGCCGGCCAAGTTTTGATCCAACAGAACTTATCCCATCAAAACGCAACAGCTGTTCTGAGCCAACACCGACCAGACATCAGCCGACTTTGACAGAACTCTTTTTGAAAATGGTGAGTCCGGCGATTTAGCTTAACGCTAATGGCTAACGAGGCTACAGCTATTAGCCGGATCCAATGTTTAGCCATCTCCAGACGTCGGGTGTTTAATTTGGGCTGTCTCTTTGCCGGAGTCGCCAAATGTGGTTATTTAAAAATCACGCTTCGTTTGCGTTCTAATAATGGAATAATAAACTTGCGATTATGGCTGACGTTATTGTATATGCATGTTGAACTGACAAAATGGCTTTAACTTGATCATTATCAGACGCCAGTGGCGTTAGCTCCATGCTAACGGTCTAACAAGCCATCCTAAATTTCAAGCATTACTTTGGTCATAATATACTTTAAATCGGAAGAAGTCATCTCTTGGGTAAAACAAACCCACTAAGATATTTACGTAGCTCTTACGTAGCTCTCTCAAGAAAGATGTTTCCTATTACGTAAGAAAACCGTGTGTTTTGTGCCTTTCACTCCATCAAACCTTCATCTATACCCCCTTTTACGCATTCCCCAAGTTATTTATATAGAATATAATAAGATATTATAAGATATTTGTTACTATAAAGCAGCAGGAGATTCTCCTCTTCTGTGGAAAAGTGCAGTCTGTTTTGGATAAAACCATCTTGTCTTGTCTTGTCTTGCAGAACTCCAATGTGGAGAATTTGCCGCCTCATGTTCTTCGCTTGGTGTACAAAGAGGTTTCAGCATTAGCAGCAGACCCCCCAGAGGGTATTAAGGTTTACCCCAGTGAAGAAGACATCACCGAACTGCATACGTCTATTGAAGGACCAGGTAGGAGATGCAGAGGGACGTCAAACAAAGCTATCTTTGAAATCCTTTTTACCCAGATATTCCCCTGCTCAGTCACCATTTTCTACCAGTTGACATTTAGATTGATCGCCTGACCATGATTTTACCACGGTGTCATTTTATACAACGTAAATTGCTGTCATGAATGTGTTATTTGTTGTTTGCAAAAAAAGGGGCAAATGACTGTAGTTTCTAATGCACAACACTGTAGTATACACATGTGACCCTTTTTTATGGATATATTTTCTGTGTTGATGGTGTAGGAAACAAAATGCACTCATTTAATTGAAATTTTCATGAACTTTGTGTTGTGTCGACTCGTTGTCATCTCGAATGACCCATTTTATGTAGCGGTTTGGCTCCGTCAGGACTTGCTGTTCACGAGTTTAATTTTTGATGCCCTGACAGAGGGAACTCCATTTGCCGGTGGCATTTTCCGAATGCGTCTCGTCCTTGGGAAAGACTTCCCTGCAGTTCCACCCAAGGGGTATTTCCTGACCAAGATTTTCCACCCCAACGTCGGACATAAAGGAGAAATCTGCGTGAACGTGCTGAAGAGGGACTGGAAAGCAGAACTGGGCCTCAGACACGTTCTACTTGTACGATTCACCCCCCCGTGTTCTTACAATAAATGTCAGACTCTGCTTCAACATTTATCCTTACAGTTGATCTCTTTTATTCCCCCCACAGACAATCAAGTGTCTTCTCATCCATCCCAACCCGGAGTCCGCCCTCAACGAGGAGGCCGGGCGGTTACTGTTAGAGGACTATGCAGAATACGAGTCTCGAGCTCGGCTGCTCACGGAGATCCACGCCATGGGTGGTCCCGGGGGAACCTCCGGGGCACCTCAGGACCCAAACGACGGGCCGCAACCAAAGAAGCACGCGGGTGACCCCACGAAGAGGGCGGGGCCCAGCGCGGCGGCCGTGCCCGCCGCCCTGGGTAATGGCGCCAGCACCACCAGCAACTGCAGCAGCAACAGCACCAATAGTAGCACGAGTAATGTAGCAGGGAAGAAGAAGGCAGATAAAAAGCGTGCGTTGAGGCGCCTTTAATACCTCAGCGGAATTCTCAGTAAGTGTGAGAATGTGTAAATATAAATATTGAAGTGTCTTGAAGATATTCTGTTCCCTTTTTTGTTTTGTTTTTTCCTCTTCCCACCACCCAGACTTTGGACTTGTCGTCCTACCTTCTGTTTTGTCGACGCTTTGTCTTGTTGGCACTACATAGGTTTTTTTTAATCCTTGAAGAAAAGCGAATCTCAAGATTTCCTCTTTTAACGGAAAGGCGACGGAAACCATCTCCCGTTTTGTTCGGCGTGAACGAACGAACGACTGAATGAATGAAGCAGGAAATGGCTTCCACCGCGGCCACGGCGGAGCCGTGAGCGGCCGTCCTCCAGACTTTCTCAGCCCTTTTCTAAAGCGATCCTCCGTAAATGCCGCTGTGATGGTACCGTGTACTGCTCAGCCGAGCTCTCTGGTGACTCCGAAACCAGGGCGTCTGTTTTCAAAAGCCAGGTTTTCAAATTCACTTTTATGGGGGGGGGGGGCGATTATGCAGGAAGCAGCTCGAGGAGAGGAGCTGGTGTTAAAAGAAACATCTTTTTAAAGTGTATTTTCATATTGTGAAGGTATGGCAGGAGTTACCAATGGGCTCCAACATGTCCGTTATGGCTTTTTTTTTTTTTTTTTTTAAGGTTTTCTAAAATGATTCTTCTGTCCGGTATTTTCATAAGTTGTGTGTAATTGACATGTTTGTCTTCAGCTGTCTTGTGCTCGTGGAAATCAGGTCAATAACTCTTAAAAAAGGAAAGAAAAAAAGCCTAATTTATTCTAAGACACACTGATGCGGCTGGTTGAACGTACCCCTGTTTCCTAAAGCAACGGCCCCCCCCCTGCTGACCCCCCCAGGACACATCTGCTGGCACCATCATTTCCAAACGCATCGGTCTGAGGACGCGACAGCTCCAGGACAGGTTGTTCTCTTTGCTGCGTGCGTGCGTGGGGCTGTGCACACCCCAAACACCCGCGCGCCGCTCTTTTCGATCGGAGACTGACCGTCGTGCAGAGCGCTGGCAGGATGTTTTGTATCCATTTTAAATTATTTAAATAAATAAAACATTGAAATACGACAAGTGAAGCGAGAAGCGGCTCCTGTTTGTCTCCTGCGAAGGGCGGAAGTTGCGATGAAACCTGCCCAACGCGCTCAGCGGGCGCAGAGGAGCCGCTATGGAAACGCTGGTAATTGCATCCACCCCAGCAACGCGGCGCGTCGACGTGCACCCAGCGGAGCGTCACCGGACCGTCTAATGAAGGGGCTCCGGCGGCCCCCGCTGCAGACAGGCTGCGGCCCACCCACCTGTGCAGAAATAGCAGGCTGCCGCGCAGGTAATTATCAGGCCTGTCTCGGGCACCTGGGGCTCCCTGTTACCCTTCACACCTCACCCGCGCCGCGTTTTCGGAAGCGTTTACGCGCCCACCTGTCACGTTCAGCCCTCGCGTTTTTATTAACGAGCCCGTTCCGCGAGCTGGGTGGACGTCGGACGCCATCCTGATTTATTTAGCGGATCCTGTTCTGACCGCAGCTTGAAATCCCGGTTTCGCCGCCGCCGCGGATCGTGAGGAGGCTTTAGACAGGATGTGACGATGGAACCAAACCTCCCCCCCCCCCCCCACTCCCCCCACAGCCGTGAACTTAAAAAGAAATCTGGAAGTGTCGCTGCGGCTCTGAGGCTAATTGACACTTTCCCCTCACGCTCCAGCCTCCAAGCTTTTGCGCCAGTCGCCCCCCCCCCCTTTTCATCGCTTTCATAATTGCCACCAACATAATGACACAGTTGCTGTGGCAACCGTGCGTCCCCCCCCACCACCCCCCTCTCTCTCTCTCTCACACACACGCACGCAAAAACAATGCGGAAGGTTTTTCCAGCCGCTGCGTTAGATGTCTAAACTTTTTTCCCCCTTTCTTCCTCTCAGCTCCGCTTCGGAATTCCTGAACAAACCGGATCGATGTTCGTGGAATGCGGGTCATCGACACTGTTATTTATTTATTTATTTATTTATTAAGGCGGCGGAGGCCAGTCAAGACGAGCCCCACCGGTTGAATGAGCGTCTCATCAGCACCGATCTGATCGACCAATCAGAGCGCGCATCGGCTGGCGGACCTGTGTGAGGCCAGGCGCATTTAGGCGGTGTAACCTTCCTCGATTGGTAAAAAAAGAGAGAGAGTAAGGATAGAGACGGCCAGCCGTGGTGGTATCCAGGTGGAGCAAAGTGAGTTGGGCGAATTTTAGGAGGAGTTTGACATCACGCGCGTTCTGCAGCTCAGGGGGGGAGAAATCAACTCGCACGAGAAAAAGCAATTTCCCCCCGATTCAGTGTGGAGTTGCTTCGCCACACGTGCCAGAAAATCCTCGTTCTCTCTATTTTCTTCCTCCCCCCCTTTTTTTTCCTGCAGTAGTGAGTCTGGATTATTCACATTTTAGCCGGATGGAGTCGAGAACCCGCGCGAGGTCTGCGGCTCTGGAAGGAAACAGCGTTTATTGAGAGGAGAGGGAGAAAAAAGGGGGCGACAGAACTGAGAGTTCACGCTGTCCTGATCGCCCTGTGCTACAATAACAGGCTGCCATCTGACAGACAGTGAGATACAGTGCGCAGGCTCTCCCCGCTCTTCCAGCATCAGACCCCAGAGCAGCGCACAGGTAAGACACGACACTCTGCATCCTCCAGCAGCGCGCCGCTACTTCACCCGATTACAGCCGCAACTCTTTGATACCTTTATTGCGCGTTTGGGTTTGTGTGGAGATGGTGTTTTAAGCATCTGTTTAGACGGATCCGGCGCGTAAAGGAGGAAAAAAAAACCGACTGACAGCTGCGCCATGGAGACAATTGCAGCCTTTTCCGGTTTTATTCTGCTCAGCCTGTCAATATTTCATCATTTTAATTGATAACTGCCGTCATTAGGAGACATAACGGATAGATTTGTAATAGTGCCACTGATAACACACATCCAGCCGGATTACACGCACAAACGCACGGCGCGGATACACCCACGCACTTCGAGCTTACTGATACATGCAAACCATGTCGACAACCCGCACGCTTGTTCGTTGCAAGTTGCAACTTCTTAGGCTAATGAAGGACGCAGGGGGCAACTGGGGGGTTGTGGGGGGGGGCGTTCGGATCGCTGGACTGGTGCGAAGTCATTGCGCAGCAGATATTTGACAGATAAGACTGACGCTTCCATCGCGATCAGACGCCTTTTTTGCGCAGATCTCCCCCATGTTGCGTTTTTTTTTTGCGTGCGTGTGGTTGTTTTTTGTGGGGGTTTTTTGTGTGTCCCTCACCGACTCGCGGTGTTTGCGCGTTTTGAAACGGCGAGATGATAAAATATTTTGTGTCATTTCCAGTAAACACCTGTTGAAAGTGTTGCGGCCGTGTGCGCAACTGCTCGGCCGACGAAAAAAGTCAGAGCGCCGATCTCTTCGTGCGGTTTTGCATTTGCCCGCAATGGTCCCCCCCCGCCGCCACCACCATCACCCCCCCCCCCCACCCCCCAGGGGGCCATGTAACTCAGGGATGCTTCACCGTTCTGAAAAGGTGTCCCCCCCCCCCCCCTTCGCTCCCTCCCTTTTCTGCAGAAGCGATGCTGCAGAAAAAGGAATTAAACCTTCGCTCCGCCCGTTGAGACACTTTTACCGATATGAGATAAATTATGGAGCCTTCCTGAATGAAAGACCCGTTCAAATTCACAGAGAGCGACGGAAACCAGCGCGTGGAAGTTTGCAGACGAGGCGTCGGCGTGTCAGGGAAAGTGACGCGCACGAATGCGACTGTTTTTTTTTTTGTTGGTTGATTGGGTGGGAATCCAATCAGGATGTGTTGTTGATTGGATTCCGCTGCCCCTCTCTTTTGCTGCCTTTCACTCACATGCACGCAGACAGAGCTGCAGTGCTATTCTGAGAGAGTTAGCTGCCTCAACCCACGCACGGAATCCGAGAGAGAAAGGAAGAATTGGAGAGAGAAAGAGAAGAAGGAGAATTCAAGGGGGATAAAAAGGGATGCAAGGATGCTTACTATACCCTCTCCCTCCCTCTCTCACATCAGGCCTCTCTAGAATCTCCAGATTCCTCCCCTGTAATTGCTCTTTAATGGCTGATTTGCAGTCTCGGTTGGCAGTCCTCTGGAGGCTGCATGGCTGCGTTTGCAGAGCTGTTTGGTGGTGCTGTTTGTGTGATGTGTGGTGTTGTATGGGTGAGTGCTGGGAGAAATGTACTTGATTCCATGCCGCCCACGCGCAGCCCTCCCACTCACGGTCGTCTCTGCATCTATACCTCTGGCTCTCCCCGCTCACCACCATCGCTGTGCTGGTTCAAATCTCTACCCTGCGTTTGTCTCTCGGCTCTTCTTCCTGGACCGGGGTGTTCCTCTCGCACCCAAACTAGCACCCACCCACTCACACACACACACCACACACACACACACACGTAATGCAATTGAATAATAATGTCTGCATCGCTCCGAGCGTGCACGCTGCTCGGATAAGGGAGGAGAAGATGCGGGTTGCTAACCGGGTCTTCTCCTTTGAATTGCAGCGGACGCCTGGTCGATAAGCTCCAGGTACGACTGGCGACATGTGAACGGGAGGACAGATCTGGAGCTCAGGTCGTCCCCTCAGAGAAGACAAACTCCAACCTAATCTCCAGGACAGAGTCCTCCGTCGGGGTGACCGCCGGTCGCTCCGTATCGCTCATTCCCCCCCTCCTCAGAAGGTCAGAGGAACATGTAACTGAAACAAGCGGAGCCCTCGGTGATCTCAGCCCTCCTCCTCTCTCTCTCGACCCCCCCGACGCCACCCAGCCGTGCCTACATTCTCTGCTACAGATAGGGCCGTTTTTAATAATTACATGTAATTATAATTTCTGTGGGAGACAGATCTGCTTCTGTCTATTATCGCCAACACCTCCAACACAATAACTTCACACATTTACATATTTCCCAACAAAAGTAATATTCTTTCAACCTCGGAATAATTTTTCTCCGACAGACGGGAGGGGTGATGTGCCATTCAGTTTTTGTCTAATTAGTGACAGTTGAATGACACTGAAGACTTTAGTGCCTAAAATCCAAACTCAGAACTTCTGAAATTCGCTTTTGGGAGATGTTTTTGCGATGTTTCCTTCCAAGACTGGGCGTGTTTCACTTATTTGTTGATGATTACTCCTAATTTTCCACAATTCCAGCCCATTAGCATTTAAGCCGAGCCTTCCTCGCTCTTCGGTCCTGCTGCACGTTCGCCCAAACCTCACAAAACGCTGAATGCTGCAGATGTTCCCGCGAGAGCGCCGAACATTATGGTAATTCTTCCGCCAACCACCCCGTCTCTTCATCCCGTTTGATTGTTTACAATGCCAAAAGAAAACCAAATACATTATTGATTTCATTCAATTTTTCAAGGGGAGACTCTTGTGCAGCCGAAATAAGTGCCAATTCCTGCGCGTGTGTGCCGTGCCAGACTAAAATATCCACCCAGGGATGAATAGAACAGATAATCCTATTTACATTTGAGAAAACATGGGCCATAGATCATTGTTCAAGTGCCACGACCAGCACAGGAATGTATAGGCCTGCGATATTTCATTGAGAACGGGCCTTTACTGACCTGTATCACCACAGATTATTCGGTTTTGTTCAGCTATCGAGGAGCATGAAGATTGTCGTTAGCGGTATCACTTTTCTACAAAGATGTGTCCATCTTAGGCTTTTAGGTTTCAGAGGTGTTTTTGGAGGGCAAAAGATGAAGCTATTATGCACTGCTGTTGTAAATTAAAGTCATTTGTAGACCTTCATCAGCTACTATAGAATTTTACAGACTGGTTTTAATTGTTTTTACAATGACAACGCTTTTGTAATGCTACAGTACGAAATTGCCCACTGAAAACAGACGAGCAAAAGTTGAACATCCAGCCCCACTGAACGAAGCGCACGTGTTTAGTGGGTTAAACTGCGAAAAAATAAAAAAACAAACGGAAACGGTGGCGCAGCTGCATCAACTCAACCACGGAAAATAGATCTCTTAGTCATGTCAAAATGACGCCCACCACCAATCTCCGAGTCCTCGCTGTCTCTCTGCTCTCCCTCCTCACTGCCCCGCTCACCACCGTCGCGGAGACCTCTCCGTCCCCTCCTCCTCCGCGCTTAGATCGCTCAGGGAGGCCATTTACCGAGCAGCCCGACACTGAGCCCGGGTACTCCCTCCTGCTCAGGGCCTTGCAGAACACGATCAGACCGGCTGCTCTGCGAGACCGGGCCAAAAAAGCAGCGAAGCCGCCAGAAACATCACAGGGCGTTCTGGAGACTCCTCCTCGACCCCTCCCCCAGGTCATGTTCCTTAAAAATGTCACGTCAGCAGAGGCCCTGGCGCCTCCCCTCGGCGCGGCTCAGGTCGCGCCCGTCCGGCCCCACATGATGGACATGTGGATGGATGTATGTCGGGGTTACTACGACGTCATGGGGCACTTCGACAGTGCGTTCAATTGCTCCAAGGACACCTTCATCTTCTGCTGCGGAACCTGCCACTACCGCTTCTGCTGCCCAGAACGGAGCCGGCAACTGGAACAGGACAACTGCAGAAACTACGACTCTCCAGACTGGGCCAAGCCGCAGACAGAATCCATCACGACGCCTGAGGATGGAGGGTCCGACGTTGACTTCGACCCGCTCAAGCAGCAGAGCCACAACACGGGCTTCGTCATCGGGGGTGTGGTGGCGTTCATGGTGGCCGTCGCCGTGGGCATCAAGGTGGTTTTCAACAAGGTGCAGCAGGAAGCCCACCAGAGGGATCTCAACATGCCCAGGTGAGGCGCCGCACAGCTCTCATTCAGCGCCGCTCAGTGCTGAATGAGTGAAATTAGGTTTTCAGGACTCCATAAATGGCCCAGATTCATCATTCTGGATGCCGTTGTTAGTCATCGGCTGAAACGGAATTGATCTTCAGTGAGTGGCTGCTACAGAATTCACGCTTGTTGTCCTTGAATCTCATAAGTGGCCAAAAATAATACCGTTTTGCATTTGCACATTTTTGGCGAGATTTACGTCGGTCGCCTTCGAAATTGATGTAAAACAACTGAACTCGATCGCAGTTGAGGAATACTGGGGTTTGTAGTGGGAACGATCCCGGTTTCCATCTCGTTTCTTTTGCTTCCAGAGCCCTTGTTGACATGTTGCGGCACCAGTCGAGCCCAGTGCAGCAAGACGAGAGGAACAACAGCGTGGCTCTGGCTGTCGGGGACGGACAGGGGACGCTGGGGAGAGCTCCAAAAAATCTCTACGCCCCAGGATTGCCCAGCAAGGACAACAGATGTGAGGGCCCAGGGCTTTTTCAGCATTAATGAATAGCACAATCACAGGCGTAATCAGCGCATCTTGTAGCTGCAGCATTCGCACGCTGAGTCTCGCCTTTCGTCACATCTGACTGTGAATGCAGGCTTATTTTCTTTGTCCCGCCATCACGGTGCCTTCATGAACATTAAAACCCCTCCACGGTGGCGCGCGGAACCTTTAATCTCAGTCTGTAATTTGTGTCCACCGCCTGAGATCTTTGATCTGTGGCGTCTTCTTCTAATTATATTAGACTCCGCTTCAAGATCTCAGTAAATGTGGAGATTGGTGCGTTTAAATGCGGCCTGTTGCGTGGTTATGCGGCAGACTCTTTGTACAGGAGGTGTACAGATAAAAGTAGATAAATGTGTGCATTTGCCTTGTTATGTTCATGCTCAAGCACCATTGAGATGAAGAGTGGCTGCTGTTTTGATGCGACTGACATATGTGCCTTTGGCTTGCAGTGGGAAATTTGCAGCACAATTTCATCCACTCGTCAGGGACCAGCCCCAAACACACCGCAACTATTGGTGAGGGTTTTTGTTTTTTTGCTTTAAAATGTATATTCACATAAACACGTAACGTGGAATAACAAAATAGCAGGTAAGCTCCAGCTGCAGGTGAGAGGCAGCGTATAAAAGTCGTTTGTTTAAATATGCCTCATGCTATAGGAGGCTTAAATGTGGACCTGTGTGTATTTTTAAAGCCATATCGGGTTTTCTTCAACAACAAAATGTACTCTTTTTGGAACTAAAATGAATATTTAAGGGTTTCATCGATGGCTGCAGGGGGACTTAAAACCTCAAAATAAAAGCTATTATAGCTTAAGCTGCTTATGGATTTGGTTTTCAAATTTGGCCAGTGGATGTTAGTGGATTCCAACTCTGCCACATGCAGCACGTTGGATCCAGAGGATCTCATTTAACACGCGGGTATCCCCCCCCCCCCCCCCCCGTGGTCTCTGCAGAACGCACCCCTCGGATGAACAACGCTCAGCTGGCAGCAGGCGGCACCCTGCTCTCTAGTAAACACAACAACACCAAATCCCAGCCTTCCTTTCATCACTCCCTGCACAACCTGGCTCAGCTGCCGCCTTCCTATGAGAGCGCCACCAAGCCCGAACTCAACCGCTACTCTTCCCTCAAACGCCTCGGTGGGTGCCTCCATGTGTGACCCTCCTTCCCTTTGCTGCTCTGCAGACGTTTTGTGTTATTTTTGTGGCAGCGCCTCACGGCATTGTCTGCTGATGAGTTCTCCTGCCGTGACAAACGCTTTTGTTTGACTTCCAGAGAAAGGTCTCGATGAGTACTCGTCTGGCTACTGCACCACCAAGCGTCGGCCGCACACGGCCCAGCCGGCCCTCCAGTCCTCTCAGCACCACCTCCACTGGGGCGGAGACTACACCCTCAGCGGGAGAGGAACCCTCCCCAGACACGCAGCCCGTCCCTGGATCCCGCCGCCGCCTTCTGGGATGCCTGCCTCGCCCACTCCCAATCCTTACCCTCTCGATCCCCCAGAGCCGCAGTACAACCCCAATTATGACACCCTCTCCAAGCCTCCGAGGAAAGTCAAGTCCACCGACCAGCTGCTCAACATGGGCGACGTCCCCGGCAACACGGGGACCCTGTCCAGGCTGTCCAAGAACCAGCAACACCAGTACTACAAAGCCATGGCTGCCTCCAACAAGAACTCTAACACGCAGACCCTCACCAGGAAGACCCAAGACCGGAGAGAGGAGAGGCAGGAGCGGCAGGAGCGGCTGCTCATGTCCCCGGATCATCTGGAGGACAGGATGGGAGTCCCCGGCATGGGAGTGGTGGATCCGTACGCCCACACGGGTGGGATCGTCCCCACTCTGCCTCGCCAACAGAAGGCCCAATCCCAGCAGAACGTCTGCGCTACGCCCACGCTGGACCGGCACCACATGATCAAGATGAACTCTCACCCCACGTCCGGACGGGAGCAGGAGAGGAACCCGGGAATGACGGGGCACATGAGCGGGGGCATGGGCTGGGCGGGAGAGATGCCCGGGGCCGGGGTAGTTATGGGAACGGGAACACTGGGGGGCCACAGCGCCAGGAGGATGGCCTTCGCAGCGAAGAGGCAGAACACCATCGAGCAGCTACACTTCATACCCGGAGGGGGCGGCGGGGGGTCGGCAGGAAGCGGCGGGGGTAACCAGGGGATCAGAACAGGGAGTAAAAACGAGGTGACAGTGTGAGGTTTGTGCCTAAGGTAGAGCTGAATAGAATAGAGGAATAGCTCATCTTTCTGCATTGAAACATTAGTCAAACAAAAATGAAACTAGAAATATATATTATTAGTATAAACATAGACTACCGTGTTTAGGCTGTTCAGATTAGTGTTGTCATCACATAGCTCATATGACTACTTCAGTAAAACGTGGGGGATGTCCGTTCCAACGACGCGATAGCCTACATCAGCCATATTTTGTAACAAAAGTTGCCATATTGCCATATAAAATGGTGCCATTAATTGTAGAATGACAGTTTGGAGAGGTGAAACAAAGCCAACAGATTTGTTTCACAAAAAGTACTCAGGAGCCATATTAGGTAGGTGGCAGCATGATATACATACATATATAGAAACAAATAAGCAGATGTAGAAGACGATGCATGAGATATAGTTTATAACAGAAAATCCAGCCAACTGCACCTGCCTGACATGGCGGTCAGAGACGGTGATTCACCGACCCGGATCTCACGGCCGAGTGGACCAGACGAGTGAGTCAACCACGTGCCTGGTCAGGAGGAGCCGCTGAACCATCATGATCCTGACACGGGAAGACAGAAGTGAGTTTGGGTTTTTTGTTTTTTTTTATTTTGGCTGCCTCCTAAACAGGAATGAAAAGGGTGGGGGCTGTTTCAAGACTGGAAGAGGCCAGCTCGACGCTGATCCGGACTCTGCCAAAATCACCGATCTGATGCCTGGACTGTCTAATTCTCCACGTGACCTTAAATCAAAACCACAGCGGAACTGTCTCGCATCACTGTTATGCTACGGGGGTGTAAACTGACCTTAAATTGTACCAGGGGTGGGGGCAGGGGTGGGGTTAAGCTAACGTTGCCACCTCTAGATCCAGTCCCTAACTGCAAAAACAGGTTTGTTCCACAGAGTAACACAGAGACATCCGACACATTAATACAACAGCGTCTCGACATCAACGCAGACGAGTCGAGAGACGAGAGAAGAAGTCTCCCGTTTACCTGCGTAGACGAAGGCGGCTTGCTTTAGGTCGCCCATGAAAGAGCGCAGGGGTTTTTTTTATTTATTTTTTTCTTCCCACAGAGCACAAATGAACAGACCCTGACGCAGAGGTTGCACTTGCACAACCGTCCTTCAAAGCCATTTCTGGGGATACAAAGAAAAACACCACAGAGGAAGCTGGTCTGACAATCATTCTTTTACTGTCCTCACAGATTATACAAGTCGCCGATACGTTGTACAGGTAAACGTTTGGCCTCGGAGCGCGCTGGAAAGCTCCGAATCAGGAGAGAAAGGGCCTTTTACTGCGATGGGAAGAGACTCGGATGTTTAGGAAGCCCCGCTCGTCCCCTAGACAAAGACCTTGCTGTATCATATCGCACTCCAGCCAGTCTGATTAAAAATAGAGGAAAAAAATACAGAAAAGAGACAAAAAAAAATCAATAACGACGCTTTTTAATACTAAGGGCTATCCTATCCTATATACTGTAGTATGTGATTATCTGTGGTCCATATGAAATGCTATCTCTTTCTCTTGATTTTGTGTTGATATTGTCATGATGTATTCAGTATTAATGTGTACAAAAGAAAAAGAAAAAAAAAGAGGAGCAGTTTAAGCACAGTTGACGGAGAAACACAAAGGTTTGCACAAATACATCCCCGAATATTTGCACCAGATACAGGCTAGCTTTGTATCGCGTCCTCGAGGTTTACATTCTGCCGGGCTGGGAAGCGTCGAGGCAGAGGGTTCGTTTGTTTTTCCGTTTAGAATCTACAGATCGGAGACGATTCGGAGGAGCTTCAGCAGTTTCTTGGTTTTGGTTGAACGGGAACGGCCAGAAACGTAGATTCCACTCGGACCATGTTCCTATACGCAGTGCTACATGTAGTTGTTTTGAATATGATGGAGTGTTATTATTAATAATTACTATAACTGTTCTGGTTATTATTAACAATTATCTTATGGTGTGACGTTCTTTTGCTTGGTGGGATTTCAGTGTTTATTGTTTTTTAGATAACTTGCATTCTCACAATTTGTTGTTTTTTTGTTGGGTTTTTTTCCTATATGTGATCATAAATTCAACTTTTTTCTTTATTTTTTTGGAACACATTCTGACTTTTGATGCATGCCAGCTCCATTTCAGAGAGAGGCATTTACGGTGTATCTCTGCAGCTGTATGTAACCGTGCCTAGACATCGGCCTTACTCCCGATCACAACCGATCGCTTAGGTTTTCCAGCTGAAAACATCGGCTGGAATGAACTCTGCAGCATTTGTGAGGTAGGGCGGTGTTCCCGGAGCCGGGGACTGGACACACCCGCCCACCCAGGAACGTGTGATGGGCTGTACATACCGGACCGACGAGAACGTGCGCGTGTTTGGGTGAATGTTTATTAAGCAGGTCTGAAGGAAAACGAGGTCTGACGGGAAAAGCCGAAAACTTGGGAATGCAGTATGTTTTCCAGAGAAAAGGGGACAGATGACATAGAGTAGAGCTTTTTTAATAGAGTCACAAAAGGTCTGTAGCAAAGTCTGTAATATCTCATAAGCCATATCCATCGGAGCCCATTTTCACACTTTTCTAAATGGTTAATCTTATTTGTGGAAGTATTGTATTTTGTATAGCTAGTACAATCAGAATATTTTGAGTGATCTCTTTAACATTACTTTGAGGATTTAAAAAAAATAAAAGTATTATGTGTTTAGTATTTACTGAATTGTACAGTGGCGGCCTCATGACCTTTCGTTGTCTTTCTATGCTCACGGCGTCTGGGAGAAGAGTTTCGCCTTTTTCTTTGCCCCCCACACACGAGTCCGCTGCGCTCAGCACGACTTGGGAGGGAAATGGAGGAAAACGGGGTGTTTTCGCCATTATGAGTTCGTTTAGAGGGCGGAGGGTGAAACGGCCACATGAAATCTGAAGCATTGCGATGGGTGAATAGCACGGACGGGGAATGTGTCCACTAATGAAATTCATGGATTTCTTTTTCATGCTTTATTTTTTTGGTTCGGTCAATGTTTGTGCAATGCATTGATACCCCTTGGATACGACAGTGACTTACAGAGAATTTGTATAATAAAGTTGGTGGAAAAATTCATGAGCTACACATCTATGGGTGTTTTTTTATTGGCACAACGCAGCTTTATTAAGGTAAATATACGACTATATTACTCTATAATATTACTGATTCAGCTACATAATGAACTGTAACTGCGAGATTTGACAGGAATATGTTCAGTAGCAAACATAAAAATGGCTGATCAACTATCATAGTGACAACAAAAACCCTCATAAAGCAGAATATGAACTGTCGTGTGAGTGTTATTGTGTAATATATGATTATATCAGGTGCATATATACATTTATTCAAATTGAAAGCTTCATCAAAACATGCGTCACAGCACAAACTTGGGGTTTTTCTGTTATTATCTGTAAGAATTAAGTCATTATTATGCAATAATGACTTAATTCTTACAGATAAGTCCTTCCTAATAATGAACTAATAGGATTTAATGAGTGAAGTGTTTTACAAATACCAACAAACACATTTTACAGCAAAATTGAGACAGAATGTTGAAGTGTTTCTTTCCATCTGTTTCACCTTTTGTGCTACCCGCCAGTGGTCTATTTCTGCAAAAACAAAATATATATATATATATATAAAAATAAATAAAAAAGTGGCCCCATGGAGGAGAAGGCTAGAGGCATAGATATATATATATATATATATATATATATATATATATATATATATATATATATCTATGCCTCTCTCTCTCTATATATATATAGTATAATAAAGTGTATATACTTTAGGCCAAAGCAGACTCTGTACCACATGTTTATGTAACAGACTTCAAACCTGGTAAGTGGAAATATGAAACTGTGGTGCTAAAAATAATCACGACTCCAATTTATGCTCATGTTTATCAAACTAGACAACAAGCCTTTATTAATAAAAAGGCTGTTAAGTCCCCGACAGGCAGGCGAAGACAGTCTGTGCTGAAATCCCGCATCACTCAGCCGTTGTATAAGAGACAGTACATCTATACAGCGCCAGTGGGAGTGGACAACTGTGCTTTTTTAAAATGAAAAAGGTGAAATTGTCTTCATATCCTTCACAGCTTTCAAGCATCCAAGTGTTATATCACACTGTACCTGCTGGATCCTCACAGGGAGTTGAGGACTCATATTTAAACCCTCCTGTGAATACATTTATTGCACTGAGATGCATGGAGGCTCGGAGACCCGTTGACATTGTGCTGATACAGATATATTTTTATAAAAGGTACACAAAGTGAGCAATTATGACGATGTTTGAAGTGGGCACCGGCTGACACTGGTGCGTTTCCAGCAGTGTCACTTTACCACCAGGAGGTTTCAGGATTCTTAACTCTGAGGCCAAACAAGTGGAATAAAATAGTCTTTGTGCATATTTTTGCTAGCTAAAGCATGCATCACTATTCCAGTGTTTACAATCATCTTAAAATGTTAAACAGCTCTATGATTTTTCTTAGATTGTATCATTAATCTCACAGTTTTCCAGCACCTGCCAGTCAGGCGCCATCGTGTTTATCTTAAGGAAATCAAGCTCCCTTATGACACTGATTACAGCTGAGACACACCACACATAGCCGGAAATTACAAACGGAGGTTTTGATAGCAAATGTGTCTGGGTCGAGTCTTTTCCTTTGATGGACTGGAGTAAAAATATTCCGTTGCTTGCACGCTCTCTGCACGATGCGTCCTAACTCAGGCATGATTGCAGCCCTTTAGAAATTAGAACCACAGATCTGAAATTATTCACATCCCCCATGATTAAAACGGATGAATCAAACCCTGCAAGTGCCATAATAAAGTGCCGATTGCGCCTGCAGAAGGTCTTGAGATGCCTCCCAAGCATTCATCACAGCACTAGAGGACCTGATCATTCGGACTTCATTCCTATTATATTAGCCATCCTGTTCAGAACCTTGAGAGGAGAATACGCGCACATATCTCAGCATGCATCATAAATACTAGTAGAGATGTGGTTTTGTAACAGCTGAGTCACAGAAATGTACTGAAGATGATGCTATTGTCACCTGGTACATTGTGTTGAGCATTGAAGTGTTTGTAATATATGAGATTTTAAATAAAAAAGCCACCATGATTTACGTAGGGGGTCAGGTGTACACTACAAAAACCATCTGGTATTTCTATTAACACCCACTGAAGTGAAGTTAATTCTGATTAACAAATTCCAGCAACACTACAATGTAGCCTGCAACCTTGCTCGAAACTAACTAAACCAGTTAGTTCGAAATCTGTTCTTTTTCAATCCCAGTCGCTTTGTGATGGAAGTGATTTATGGCCTAACGGTGTAATAACGCTGCTATAACAGGCCTGGATGCCACGGCTGTTATGCAGCCTTCCTCTGGGGCCGCTTATCTTTGACAGAATCGGGACAGACGGAGAAAAAACGCGGTGTGAACGCGCCTCTGCCGGGAAACTGAGGCCGGTCCGGTCCAGGCGTCTGTCCCCGCGAGCCCCGCGAGGGCTACCCGGAAATATTACAAGGGCCGGAAAGGACCAATGTTAAGAGCGCACACGTCACTCACTTTTACCCAAAAAATAATACCGCCGACCACCCAAATTTTTTTCCCCGTCCCCCCCCATCCTCTTCCCGGCGGTCGAAAACTGCCCAAAGTCCCGATCGCCGCGGCGCTTATGGCAGAGAGGCGGAAGAAGGAGCAGTCGGCGTTGATTTGCGCGGCGTGAGCTTTCGCCCAACTCGGCGTCGGTGAAAATGGCTCCGGCTAACGTCTGGGAAGCACAGCGCGCAGAAATGGAAGCGGGCGGCAGCTAGCTAGGCGGCTGGAAGAAGGCGTGACAGGCCTCGTCCGTCTGCGACCGTCTGCGGAGGTGAACATTTACCGAAAATCGGCTTCGGGGGGGAGATAATCGCTAACCGTCGCGTCGTGGCGTTAGCGCTCGCCCGCACGCGCTGGGTAGCGTTCTTTGGATGTGCTGGCTAATGCTAGCAAGAGCGGGTCTGCGCCGAGTGGCTAAACACGCCGAATCCGCGTCAAATACAACGCGAATCAACACCGTTAACAAAGTTTTTATTGTGTTGTGCGAGTGGTTTGCGTTCCCCGGGGTTGTGTGGATGCTAGCCCGAACTCTCAACGTGATGCTACCACAAGTGCATCCGCTCCTAAATGTCGCGCTAATGTTTACATTGTGCAGCGAGTTTGGCAGTGATGGAAACGGGACTATTGCTCTTCTCCTCCACAGGATCGGCGATTAATCTGACGATGAGAGACGGTGAAATATGCGCTAGATTGCCTCCGTCGTCTGCCAGGAAAGATCCCTCCCGGCTACGTTTATCCTCATCTGAGGAAAAGGTAAGATTTTACGAGGTGAGCAAAAATAACCGAGCCACTTTTATTCCTTCCTGTAGAAATACAGAAGCTGTGCAAGAATCGCACTTTTCAGCAGCTTTTTCATTCTATATTATTTACAACCTGAGTCATATAGATTTATGATGTTAATTATTATAGTGGCAGTTATAATCCGACTTAAATCACTTTAATATACGACTTGAGAGCACAATCAGTAACAAAGTGCTGTATCTGTGGTTTTATACGTGTGCACGTGTCCATAATGTGCACATGTGTCAATAAAACAAAGATAAAAATGGAAATATGAATGAACTTTACATTCCGTTTCTCTGATTTGCCAGCTACAGTGATACTTATTTGACTTTCCCCCCCCCCCAGTTTTTCCACGGTTTATATTCACAGTGGTCAAAATTATTAGAACACTTGTCATATTTCAAAGGTTTTTGTTGAATTGGCCATGAAAGTTAACATTTTTCCAACTATAACTGCCTGACAGGAGGAATGTGCCGGAGCACTGAAAGTGATGGACCGGTGCCGTCAACGTCCGGACCTCAGCCCCCATTGTGCACAAAAAAGAATCGAATGTATATTTGCAAAAGGCGGACATACCAAAGATTTAAGTTAAAAATTGATTTAAAAAAACTGTCATTTAATCTGATATTTGTCGGACTCGGAGCAACAATCTGCATATTTCATGAACATTAAGAAATGAAATCACACATTGGAGACAAAAAAGTGGATATTGTCCGATGTGTCAGGTGTTCTAATAATGTTATAAGTTGCAGAAATTCGTCAGGTAAAATCCAGGAATGATCACATCATTGTAAATATTATGGATTCCAATTATTAGTGAGCTACAGCAGCATTTGCCCCAAATGCCCAATGTGGTTATTTATGCATCTTTTCTTACCCTTTTCCCTCTTTCGTTTCTCTTTTTACCGCTTCCACTGGGTCTTGAAGAAATAGTTTCACATGCTATATTTGTGTCGGTCTCCTCTCAGTACTTGCTCACAGTTGCAGCCTATTTCCAACAGGAACTGATCACTTTGTCATGAATATTTAATTCTATTTGTATCGATCCTATTTTCATAAAATTGGAGCACAAATGTAAAACTACAGTCATTTGTGCTGAGTCCACTATGTGATAGGAGAGAGAATATTCTTATTTTTTAACCCTGTATCAATGATAAGGAGCCAGCATGAAACTCAGCAGCCCTCAAATTTAAATTTGAATTCCCTGATAGGCGGATTAGAATCCAAATTGTGATGATTTTGCTATATTCATTAACGTATAACCTTTTCCAGGAAATATACTTCAAACACTGGAATAACAAAGCCGAGTGAATTTGTCCTTTTATGTTCCGCCGTTGGCGCCGGTCACTTTTTCTCCATTTTGATTCATCTTAACGCTTGAGGCGCCTTTAGGATTCAAAGGGACGGCGAGAGCCGAGTTCTCGGGGCGCTGACGGGGCGACGTGGCAGCTGCAGCAGCGTGCAGCTGACCACAGAATCCACGTGCACACACGCTGCAGCGCCTCTGCTTTTACTCGTTCCGCTCGCACCACCTGCAGACATGCATCACGACCCCCTGTTTAAACCGTCACATTACCTGTCAAGTGTGCGTAAGACCCGGTACAGGTGTCCAGCTTTTATGTCCGTGCACGAGTCTTCCGTGCTTTTAATGGTTAATTACATTGAACTCAAATGACCTTTCCTGTCTGTGACTTTCAACCTTCTCTGAATTCTGTTTTTTTCAGCTGTAGGAACTTCTCGGCTGAACACGGATGTGGAATCCTAAAAGAACAAAAAAATACCAACGCTGTAACTCTCAAAGGAGGCAAGAAGTCGTTTGCAGTGCTTCTCATTAAAAGTATACTTAACCTTTTTTTTTTTTTTTTTTTTTTCAAAGTCAGGGTGGAGCTGATCTACCTGTTAAAAAAAGACACTTTGCCTTTTTTGATTATAGACTTAACTTCCTGGCCACCCCGCTCATTTTTGAAGTGGAGCGGGGGCAGTGGATGTTCAACAGCGAGTGTCATCACCAGAAGTAAACTATCTGGACAGGAAACTTTAGATTTAAGACACTGACTAGGCTTTTGAGAAGTAGAACAACATCGCCCTTAAGGTCAAGTTCATCTTTTCACCAGCAAGTCTTAGGATAATTACTGCTCATCCTAGCGCTGGTGGTTTGGCTCCTCCACCCCCATGTGCCAGTGAGTGGGAAATGTTCCAATTTGGAAAATACAATCTGGACATTATAGAGATGTTAAGTGGGCATCAGGCCCACCAGTTTAAAGGCCTCGGTTTAGATCGACAACTACAGCATCAGCAGCAAGTGCAGCTTCACCAGCATCAACTCCAGCAGCAGCAGCAGCAACAGGCTGAGTCTTCTGGAGCTCTCCTCTCTGGACTTGGCTTGGGCCCCCTGCAGGGGACTAGAGGTAACGCTTTTTCTGATTCTGCCTCCATTTTTGCCAAGATGAGTGCCCCTCCTCCCCCACCTTTACAACAACAGCCTTCCTCATCTCAGAGCTCTCGTTCAAAGTCAAGCAAGATGAGCAGCAGCAGCTCAAGTCATTCTTCAGGCTACCCACAGTTCCTGCGCTCTTTCCACCCGTCTGAGGCAGCACTAGCACAAGAGCAGTTGCACCCAGGTGTAGGCCGCTTTGAGCACTTTGCTGGGGGAAGTAGCAGTAGTGGGAGTGCTGGGGGATTAGGAGGATTAGTAACATCTGCACCTCCACCCCCTCCTCCACTGCATCCTGGCCTCTCTGTGCCCCAGGCATCATCTGGTCCCTCCACTTCCTCTCCTTCCCCTTCAACCTCCGTGACAGCCTCTAATAACCCTCCCAGCAGCAGTGCAGTTAGCTCCTTGGGGCACCAATTGGTCGGGGCCCAGTCTGACGCGCGGAGTCTTCACCAACAGTTTAGTTGCATGTTAGCTGCTAACCAGTATTTCCTCTCTGGGGTACCTGCTAATGCTAGTTTAGAGCAGTTTCTTGTTCAACAAGGCACCCATAACCATTTAGGGATTGGGTTAAGCCAGACAGGTGGGGAAACTAGTACTAGTCTTGCTTCACCACCTGCTTTGCATTCTTCTCATTCCCATGGCCACTCCACTGCTCAGCCACAGCAGGGCGCACCGCAACCTTCCCAACAGCAACAGCTTCCACCACACGCTCTGTCTCACCCTCACTCTCATTCGCACCATCCGCTCCACCCAGGCTCCCAGCCCTCATCGCTAGGTGGCTTTGACTTTCAGGGAATCCCTGTGCTCTCATCAAATCAGATAGCTTCTCTGATGCAGCAGGAGGCAGGGTTACCCCTGCCCTTGCCACTTCACTTATCTTTAAGCAAGGATGATGGTAAAGGGGACAGCAGCAGCGGCGGGGGCGGCAGTAGCAACAGTAGTAGTAGGAGAAAGAAAGCTATGGCTGGCTATTTGCCACAGAGGAAATCTGACGCCGCTGGTAATAACAGTAGCAGCCACAGTGGTAATCCAAGCACTACTAGCAACAGCGGAGGACTTAGTCATGGTCAGCCCCCGGCTTTAATCGGGAGCGGGGTTGGTATAACGCCTATGGGTGGAGACCCATCATCACTTCTTTCTTCGTCATCTTCATCCTCATCTGTAGTTTCTTCCTCCTCCTCCTCTGCTCCCTCTTCCACTGCTGCCTCAGTCCTCGTTACTAATGACTCTCATCTTTCTAAATCTGATAACCAGAACTCAATGCAACCAAACCCCTCAGCGTCTGATACAGAGCCCCTTTATAGCTGTAGAGATTGTGGCAAAAGCTTTCCTCACCTTTCAAGCCTTCGCAGGCATTTGCGCATGCATGAGCCAACCACAGCGGGTACTAGCAATAGTAGCACGACTGGTCCGAACCCTATTCATATTAAAGCACAGTCTGATCCAAGCCTCCCACATTCGACCCAAGAAACTCAGCCCTCATCCAATTCATGTCCTAGCCCAGACAAACTATTTCATTGCTCTGATTGTGGCAAAGCCTTTAAGAAAAAAGGGCACCTCCTGCAACACGGAGTTATACACTCTTCGGCCCGCCCGTATGGCTGCTCCACCTGTTCTCGGGCTTTTAATCGTAGAGAATCATTGACACGTCACGAGAAGATACATGAGGAAAAGCCATTCCGATGTCCCGCCTGTGGTCGTGCCTTCCGTGAGAGCACCTCTCTTCTCAACCATGCTGCCTCAGGCACCTGCGGCAAGCCAGGTAGGGGACCCAAGCAGAGGGGCAGCAAGACAGGAACTGATGGTGAGGACAGAGTTGGGGGAGGGGGTGGAGGAGGTAACGGAGGAGGGGGAACTTATCAAAGCAATAGAGGCGTTGTATATGGGAAAACTGAGGAAGAAGATGGTGTAATCATTGTGGGGGATGGAGAACCAAAATCAGGTTTAGGGTGTGATGGTCTGTTTCAGTCTGGAAGGGGAGGGAATTCAAATGACAGGGACAGCACAGATGGTAAATACCCCACTGACTACTCTCGGAATCGTTACACAGGCTACCACGATGACCACCGTTCTCAAGGTAATCCATCTCCATGCTACTCTGGTGCCTCCCCCTGTGGAAGTGGGATGGCGGGCCCCGCTCTAAGAAAGGCTCCACTGGCTCCAACACTGCATCCGCACTCACAGAGCCACGGCCAGCACCACCATCCACAGCAACAGCCCCACCTGCCCCTTTCTTCTCTACTGGATGACTCGGAGGATGATGTTACCAGCTCTGTCAATAATGCTATCTCTGCGATCACGGCTGCAAGTAACAGTGGAAATAGAGGGGATGATAGGGGAGACATCATAGGAGGCCTTCTAGGTGGTCTGGGTTTAGGTCCTCTGGGCTCACCCTCGTCAACATCTGGTATTGATAAGAATTTCAGAGGCGTGGGGAACCAGGAACCAATGAGCAGCAACCCACAAAATCCGGCTGCCAAACCAAAACGTCCACGTAAACCCAGAGCTAAGAAAGACCCTGCGCAAGGTGGACAGCCCCCCAAACGTAGGCAGTACACTCCCAGAATGGGTCCAAGCGGGCTTCCACGCACTCACCTTTGCAGCGTCTGCGGTAAGGGCTTTGCACGCCGCGAGACCCTCCGCAGACACGATCGCATTCACACTGGAGAAAAGCCCCACCACTGCACCGTGTGTGGAAAGTATTTCCGAGAGGCTTTTCACCTCAGCAAGCATCAAACGGTCCACTCTGGGGCAAAGAATTACAAATGCAACATATGTGGAAAAGAGTTTGGCTATTCCCAGAGCCTCAGAAGGCATAGCAAGCTCCACCAGAAAGGGGAGCTAGAAGAGGTGCCCACAACCCCTGCTGCAGAGACCCTCAACAGCTTTAATCCAAACCCTCAATGTAGCGTTACCCAAGACCGGAGCCAGAACCAAGCACCCAGCGCCGCCACATATTACTACCCTCAAGATGTCAAGCCTCAAGACGGCAACGCCCAGCCTCAGCCTCAGCCTCAGCCTCAGCCTCAGCCTCAGCCTCAGCCTGCACCTCAACCACAAGCGCCAGCTCCGCCACGCCTCTACACCTGTGCTATATGTTGGAAATCATTTCGCCATCACTTCCACCTGACGGCTCATCACCAGACAGTTCACGAAGGCGGGGGTGATAAGCTGTTTCGCTGCGAGGTGTGCGACAAAGCCTTTGCCTACGCGAATAGCCTCACTCGCCACCGGCAGTCGCAGCACGGGATGACCTGCACTGAACCATCTAATCCTCAAGAAGGCAGCAGCACAGACGCCAGGGGTGGAAATGACGTTCATCAGTCGGCGTCAGAGAGCGAGGCTGCCACTAATGCGCTTCTACAGATGGCTCCTTCCACAGAGAGCCACGGAGGTCAAAGTCTAAGCGTTGTAACTCACAGCCACCAACAAGCACCCCCACAAACACTTGTTGGATACTCTCCCCTCTTTTACGACACGGCCCATTCTTCAGCCGCTACCGCATCACCTTATTCTCAGCCTCTTCCTCCAAACTCTACAATTATGGCGCCCCAGCATCCACATTCCCCGGCTGGGGTGAAAGGAGAGCACATATATCCGGCTGGATCCCGTAGCCGCACGCTTCACACAACAGCCCCATTTCAGCCCCTTACGGAACTGCCCTCCTCTGAACATCATCACCTGCATCATCATCATCATCATCCTCACTCCCACCATCATCCTCATCATCAGTCAGGCACCCAGGCCCACCAGCACCTCGACTGCGACATCCAGGTAACACACAATGACATGAGACGACACAAGAAGAAAAAAAAAAGTCCAACAGGAGAGATTGGAATGAAAATAAGTGGGAGTCCCAAGATTTAGTCAGATTTGACGGAAGCAAAAAGAAGAAAAAAATCAGGTGTACAGTTAGAGGTCAGTGTAATAAAAAACATGGCTCTCTTCGTTTGACTATTAGGCGAGGAGGAGGATCAGGAGGTGGTGGGTATAAGCTTGTCAACACTGGGGGGATGAAGGTGCAGATCCTGTCGTCTCTCAAAGTCCCTGTGAAACGTTTTGGCTGTCCCATATGCCCCAATTCTGTGTTTTCCCATAAGTCGGGACTGCTGGTACACATGGCAGTTAAGCACCCGCACAAAGCCTTGACCACTCAGGAGCGACTCAAGTGTAGTGTATGTGGGAAACAGTCGCACAGGCCACTGGCGGCCTTCATTCACCGGGCTTCCCATCGCGCCAAAGGGACGTTCTCCTGCCGACGCTGCTCCTCCCGCTTCTGGAACGCAACGCTTCTCCACAGGCACAAGGTGTCGTGCCGGCGCCGGGCTAAAGGACTGCAGCGTGGTGCGGATACAAGGCTGAGGGTTTCAAAGAGACCCGGAGAGAGACAGACCCAGGAGGAGCAGGGCGAGATGCCGTACTTGCAGGGGTCGTACAGGTACTGAGCATTCTGGGATGTGAACAGAATGGCAAAAGGGGAATATTTCAGTTCTAAAAATGAGTTGCCAGAAAGGGACTGAAAGGGCAGCAATGCCCTCAGCTGAATTCGATGCCTCATGTGTGTGAATTTTTTTTAATCTATTCTGCTGACTATTAGAATGAGTGTGTTTTAAAAAAAAAAAAAAAAAAAACTACTGTAGAGCATCCTATGAAATATCACAAAAATCCTTCCAGATTATACTGGAAGGTGTTTTCAATGATGTGACTGTTTCCATAGGTTAAGTAACCCCTTAAGTGCATTGACACTATGCTTGGCTGACACTGTGCTGTTACTAGACAAGTTTAGGTGAATTGACCTGCTAATGTACCTCCCGTTCCCACTATCTAGAAACTCTGCTACACCTCTTGCTGTACGATAAATGTTTCTGCTGTGTACTTTTGTCTTGTTGTTAACTTAGAGGCTCTGAGGATGTTTTGATTTGGTTTTCTTTTTCTTTCTCTCTTTCTTTCTTTCAAAAATGTAAAGTGCATTTATTAGGAGTAGGGACTCGAGGACAAAGACCGTCGTCGATAGTTTGTCAGTGCATGTTTGTTCTCTTGGTCAAGTTTTTCTGCTAAGGTTGTAAAATCACTCCTGCAGTATGTGATGGTTTAAACCGTATATCCCCAGATGTTTGTAGTGCTAAACATGGTTTTCAAAGGTTACTCTATATTCCCTAGTAAATTTACTCGCATAGATGAAATGTCAAAGTTGCTGGTAAGCATTTTAAGGATCCCTCTCCGGCCAAAATGAAGAAACACAAAAAAAAAACCCTTGATTAGTATGTTTACTTTGTTTATTTGAGATATTCTTAGCTTTTATACCAAGAGATTGAAAACAGGTGAAGCAAGACTGTAACAAATGTTTATCATGTTATTTGTATGCTCTTTTTAGCAGTGATTATTTCTACTGTACATCATGGTATGTTTAAGACAAGGACCTATCATAGAAGTGTAATATTTCATGTATCTGTGTGTAACCCAAACAGTCTTCATGCCAATCACTTAGTTAATTCTTATCAAGTTTTTATTTTGCCGAGTTGCAATCATGTTCTCACTGTCAAGCCTTGGTTTAAAGTACGTTTTAAAAACACCTTGTCACTTTATTCACATATGTAGTGTTGATCCCCTTGTTTGTCTAGTTTTTTTCTCTTCCCTTTTAAAGAAAAACAATAGTTTTGAGTAGATTTCTATAACATTATTTACTGAAAAGTTGGTAGTTGATTCTATTTCAGCAATGAATAAACCTTATGTGTAATCATTTGTTTTCCTTTCATTTCAAGTTCACTAATCACGCCAATAACATTTTATGGGTAGGAAAATCACTTCGGGGTTTTAAAATGTAGGATTTCATCGCCCATGATTGGCTCATTCGCTTATCTAAACAGGTTACTCAAATTTAATGTTGTAAATGTTCACGCCTTAGCTGAAATAGTGGCAGTGGAAGGCTTGGTCACTGGTGATTCCACCAGATGGCAGTAAGCATCTCATTTCCACCGGAGCCCGGCGGTGTGAACCAGAGGAGCAGTCACATGGACCTGGTGCTGGTGGGATGGAGGTGGACTTAAGGGGCCGCTTGTGCTGAATCATGAAGCCGTCTGCTCTCACCTAACGTGACCAACACTTTAAGGGTGACCAGCGTGCTCGAGTGCCGCTCGACACTGGATTTTGGTGCTATTTTGCACCAGAACTACAAAAACTAAAAAAAGAGAATTGTCTCGATCATTTAAAAAGATTGTGTACGCTCAAAACAATTGGGTATACATTTCCCTCTCAGCTGTACATATCCCTACTTTAGAAGGTAAAATGTATAAACACCGATGTTTTTTGTTTTTAAATGCGTATTAAGTGAAATAACCTGCCGTCCAACGGAACTGTAAGAAATCGAGATTATGTCTTTATAATTCTAATCATCGCAGCTGTGCACGGTAGTATTTGATCTTAAATCCCTGTAATAACTTGCTCTGGATACCAGAGTCCTTTATAACATCCTTTATAACATCTTTGTCTTTGTTATATTAACACAACGTGTGTTTTGAATGGTGAAACCGTCGTAATGTCGCTTCGTTGCGTCCACTGTATATATGTCAACTTCCATCCCAACGTGAATTCCTGCGGCACGCGATGTTTTTATTTGCCGTCCAACTGTTCGGAACGCCAGACAGCGCCTCGCGCTTTTTCGCTTTCGAACGCGTCTCACGCGGCAGGGGCATGCAGCGGGGAAGCTGAGTGGGCGGGCACTAACCCTCTTAACCAATCGCCTGTCTTTGTGGGCGGGGCGGCTGCATCCTCGGAGCCAATTGGAGAAAGACCCGCGAGCGACAGGCTCGGTCACCGCGTGCCTGGTCCACGTGAGCTGGAACAGCTATTGTACGCCGGGAGGCAACGTGCCGGAGCGTTCTCCTCGCCTGAAAAAAACACACTCTCACGTTTTCTGGATTACAGGGGAACCGCCACAGTCGTGCTGCGCTGCACGGTTTTGTCGCCCAGCCCCAACTTTTCACAGATATTAATTTAAAAAGCGTTCAGCTCAACGACGTAAGAGAACCAGGCGAACGTGACATTTTCCGATGGCGTAGCGTGCTCGTGCAGACGCGCTGTAAAACACGGAAGTACACGAATGTGCCACGGCAGCATGGGTACATCAGGAAACGTCGATATATTTGTACAAGATTTAAAAACACCGAGTTCTCCACGAAGTCTGGCACGAGGGTGGGTGTGTCCCATAAATAATGAGCGAGAGTTAATTCCTCCGGCAGGCCACGCCCCCTTCAGAGCCTGCCGCTTGTTTGTGGGGTGTGACGTCACGTGAACTGCCCGTGTTCGTTCCAGCTGAGGCGGAGAGAGAGAGAGAGAGAGACAGCGAGACACGGAGAGAGAGCGCGCTTTGGCTGAGGACGTCTCACGGCCCGAACGCAGCACGGAGCCCGTGCACCCGTGACTGGATCCACCGGATGAAAAAAAAAAAGTACAGACAGAAGAAGGAACGACCCCTCCTCCTCCACCGACGGACAGCAGAGCGCCAGACGAGCAGAGAAATACCAACACAACTTGTCATCTGACCAATGCACTCAGTGTTCCTGTCGCTGCGTGCGTGTTTTTAAACGCACTGTTTTGATCCGACTGTTTTGTTGATTCGGAGATCTGCTTTAGCGTGGATTTTTTCCCCCAAAAAAGCTTTTAAATGCTGGACGAATAAATCCGGAGAATACTTTTTTTTGACGTTTCGCTAACGACATTTAATGCGGTGCAAAGGTGGTTCCTCCTATCATTTTTCACGCTTTTGTGTTATGGAAAGGATTATCTCTCACGTTCCTCCCACACTGAAGACAGCAGTTTGAGCCTTTTTATCCAGGATTCGACGGCGATGGAATATTCCGACGGTCACATTTCTGCAAGGGAATAAGGAACTTTTAAAAACTTCGTTTGAAAAGGTACGACCTTTATACTCATGCCTGAACTTGCCATGCTATCTTTCACATGATTTGATATGTGCCATGTCATTAAAATGTTTGCTCGGTGTTGTATAGATACTTCTCAAACTGTCTACCTTCTACCCCAACCCCTCCTCTATGTGCACAGTCATCCAGCTCACCATTGGTAGCTCCTCGGGTCGACTTTGCCACGCCCCTCCAAGTGCCCCAGGTGTTGTTTTTTTTTCTTGCAACCCCGTCTGGTCCAGGATGTCCAGGCAGCTCTCCCAGCTTCCGACCCCTGACCTCCCAGCTGGTGCAAGCCCACAGTTTGGAAGTTGCACTCAGCCTGCAGGCTCCCTCACAGGGGGGCATCACAACTCCATGACAGGGCTCAAGTCCCTCCTGCAGCACCCCATGAAGGGAGACCTTCGTTTAAAACTCCCAGGTGATATGAAAGGTGAGAACTGTGGTCACGTTATTATTGTTGTGCAGCATCTCCGCACGTGCGAGGAGCAGGCGTGAATAAATCATTCAGCCCTCCAGCCTTTATTATAACTTGAACATCACGAGATTCCCAAATGGCTATTTTCTTACTAATCATCTCTGATGGATTTTCCTGTCCCTCATCCCGCGTTAACTGGGATTATAATCCCGGCCTGAGTTTAAATTAGGACTCGGGGTAAAACGAGTCGCACCCGGCAATGAAAACTATTGCAAGGGTTCTTCGGAAGATTATGTGCATGTTGTGGGAACAAATGGGCTTCAGCTCTTGCTTAAAGCTCCGATTCAGCTACCATCTGGCCCATCTGTGGCTGTATTTTGTGCATTTCTGTAATTGTGTGTGTGCATGTGAGATGGATGCATCTCACGGGCCCACCTGCCATCAATATGGAGTGTGTGGCGAGACTGTTTTTCACCTTTATTTTTTCCCCTTGTCAGACAAAGAGAGGCTGGACATGGACGAGGACTCTTTAGGGGTCTGCCCCATCAGGAACGGCAGCGGACTCGGCAGCGGCCTGGCAAATGGCAGCAGCAGCAACGGCGGGAATGGAGGCGGGAACTTCAACCAGTTCTTGGGGCCTTTCCTATGGGATCGCAACCTGCCTGCGGACGGGGGCCTCTTCCAGCTTCAGTACATGGATTTGGAGGAGTTTCTGACTGAGAATGGAATGGGCAGCATGCATAATAACAACAGCTCCAGCTCAGCTCAGATCCCCTCACAGAGCTCCCAGTCAGCCGTTCCCAGCCAGAGTTCCCAGTGCCTTCCGCCCTCACCTCCACCTGGCTCCGCATCGTCCTCGTCCTCATCCTCGTCTTCCCCGTCGCTGATTGGCTTGGAGGTCGCTCCGTCGCAGGGCCTCTCAGGAGGGAGCGACTGTCTCCATGGTGAGTTGGACTTCTCTGGACCTTTTTGTTCGTGCCTGAATGGGCAGACTTTTGAAGTAAGGACGGCTCATTCATCAAGGTTTGCCTCTGCCAGTCCCCAACAGAAAGAGACAAATTGTTCCTTGATATGAGGCCCGCAGTGCTTTTAATTTAATGATTGTAGTCAAGGTTATATGAGGAGGTTAGAACGTTCTCACCGGTTATTCAGCACTTGGGTTCTTTGCCTTACTAACAAATATTTTCCTCTGAAACAGCAAAATCAGAATGTAGAAATGGTTTAGAAACGCATTGTTTATCAGTGAATAAGGGCTCCTTTAGTCTAGCAGCCGGGAGGAAGGTTAAAAATCTCGCAGAGGGAAAATAAACAAATGCAAGGATGGGGCGTGACGGCTGCAGAGAGAGAGAGAGAAATTCCATCGGAAGTGTACGATGAGTCAGTGACACGTTCAGGTTTGCATGTGACCTGTACGGTGCAGTGAACAACACAGTCAGCATTCAGGTCCAGCCAATTATTAATGAGCAGGAGGGTCAAAACCCTGAAGAGAGAGAGAGAGGGGGGAGAGAGAGGCAGAGAGGCAGGGAGAGAGAGAGGGAGAGAGAGAGAGAGGCGGTTGCGTGTCTTTAAATCTCTCCTCACTTCACACGCTACGGCCATGTGTGCGCTCCGGTACACGTGCCGAGCCTGAGAGTACTGGGGTGAGAGAACTCGAGGCGTGGCCAGTCGATGTGGAGGCGGAGCCCACGAGGGGGGAGGGGCTCCCCGCACACAGCAACAGGAAGAGTTTCCATGCTGCTGGAGCTCAAAAGGAGCCTTTGATTTGCAAATTGTTTTGGACAGAAACAAAGAGGGAAGAGATCTAGTTTTAGATCAAATCTAGCAAATCCTAAGCTTGAAGAGGTTCTAGTTTGAAATTCTGATGATTAAATTGTTAAACACCAACGTGGAAATGTGTGTAATGTGTACAGTAGCGCCAACGTTCCTGGAATGTTGGTGTGCAAGTACAGAAATGTATTTTTCAGACTCACGAGATCAGAGCGAGTGTTTCTGCGTCAACTGCGGCTGCTATTTTAAACTCCTATCAAGTCTTTGTACTGCATGTTGTTAAGGTGTAGCCAGTGCAATTTACAAGTCTGATCAGATTAAGTATCTGCAAGTCAGCTGTGATAAATGATAGCAGACCGTTCACAGTGTGTCCTCTGATAGCTGTTGTCAAAAAGGCTGACAGGACTGGATGCAGCAATATCCCATTTTAATACCACACAGCTGTTCCACAGATGTCGCCGCTGATAAATTGCAGACGTAAAAAGGTTTATTAACCAGCGGCAGCACCCTATGGACCGATCATCTGTCTTCTATTATAATCCTGACCTTTCCAATTCCCCATTGTCCCCACCACATGGTGCGGATGCGTCGCGTTTTAGCGTTTTCAGGCTGAACAGATTTATAACCACTTTGCATTGTGGGACTTGAAGTCTGGGCTGGCTTTGCATACATGTGCAGAGAACGCGGTTGTGATAAATACATATTCTGCTGGGTATTATCATAACATATGTGTACAAATGATCATGTGTGAGCACACAGGAGGAGTTGGAAGTGCTTAAATATGTTATATAGAAGTTAAAGTTAGTAGAATGAGGTGTGTTGGGCCTTAAGGGCAGGAGGGTGAGGTATAACCCTTTACAGGCCTCACTTAAAGAAACAGGTTGTGAAGGGAGGGGTGGAAAGTTATATAACATTTCCACTTTTAGAGAGCTATATTGGTATTTAGTTCAAGCTTGTGGCTTTCTGCTGTTACTAATTGGTAAATATAATGATAACAGCAATAATATTCACCCCTGTTGTTAACTTTTTGCAGCACTAGTGGTTACAGGTTTCATTCGTTTGTGGTCAATAATCTATAAATAGTTTTAGTGTTATTATTTTCAGAGTACTGCCATGTCTATTAGTAGTGCACCCATATTCGACACCGCACACATGCAAAAGTAGTTCAAATCAAAGCAGAGCTTTATATTGACTATTTTGACCTCGGCTGTTTAAAATTAGGTGCTCTAATGTACAACATTTAGAGGTTAGATCGGGACCCTATTTCAAAACAAAACAAAAACATTGCTCTATTTCTGAAACCTTGCTGTCCATGAAAGCTGATAGAGGGAGATTAGCATCTCCGAGGCGCTGCAGGGGAATGAGCGCTGCAGCTCTCTGCTGCCACCCGGTGGCCATACGTGTGTACTGCAGCCGCCTCGGCAGTGGCTGAGATCAGAGACGCGCCTTTACAATCTAATCCAGGCTACTGTCGCTGCCCCTTACTTCATTCTGCGATGGGGGGGACAAGACAAGATGCAACACCAGTGCTGCATGATGGGAGGCAATATGGACTCATCAGCACAACTGCAGGGGAGGCCGGATGTAGCGAGCTAAGCCAGATGTTTCCAAGATGGCTGATCTACCTTCTAGGCTGTACATCTACAAGCCAATACGGGAGTGGACTGTTTTGGGCCATTTATCGTGAAGATTGGCTGCAGGATATGTGTCATCTGACGCAGCCAATCCTGGCCCGATCAGGCCACACGTTGTACTAATGGGGCATCGTGACTTCCACCCCCGCAGACCCTGCATGACTCTCGCAGTTGTTGGGGAACACGATGACAGAGGGGGTTCTGATTGATCCCCAACTCCTGCGAGCTCACTGGCCATTGGGCAAAGTGGTCGAGATCGACTCTGAAACCCATGAACGCATCAGAACTGCTCCAAGGCGTCTGTCTGGCTCGTCCAGCTGCCCACGATCAGTGATGCAGAGGATAGCGTCAGCGGAGGGGCTTTCTCTGGGAGTTCAGACGTTCTCAAGACACATCTGTGGGCAGCTGTGTGAGAAAGCCCACAGCAGCTTTTCTGTCCTGCAACCTCGTCTCAGAACCAGTTTTGGGCATGTTCGGAACACTGGGAAACCTTTGATCTTCCCAGTCAAGGTCTTTGATCATAAAGCAGCCGACTATATGATGCAAGCGTGCGCTGCTACTGGCCTCTAATATAAAATATACTATTGGTACAGATTCACTTCATCCACATCTAAAAATGTGGACTTTGTGTCACTCTGGAGCGTCTATGGCCAGAGTTCTTTCCCACCCAAAGAATCAAAAGACGGCATAAAAACAAACTTTGTACAGTTATTTTAAAGCTCAACGACCTCCATTGAGCTTCGTTCCAAATTATTCAGCAAAACTCACAATTCAATGGACGCAAAAATTGTAAGGCTGCTCCAAAATAAGGGGTCAATGTTAGAATGTAGAGAAGTGTTGATTGAAATAGCCTTTGATTTCAGAACATGTGACCCCCCCCCCCCCCCCCCCGCCAACGCTGCAAATTCAGTTGCTGCTTAATACATTGAAACAGTGGATTTTAGGCTTTTTATCTTTAAAAATGATCCTTTTATCAATGGGATAACATCTGAATTCTGCTCTAACGGCTGGTGACTTGAAAAATGTGCTGATTTTAATCATTTTAATAATAAACTCAGAATTCCTCAGCATAATCCTTTTGAATGCAGTGTAAAGGAAGACGACTGGGATGTCTGTCTTTTTCCAAGTACCTCGATTCTCTAATCGGAATCATTGACAGTTGGCCACCTCGATCATGGATCTTGGCACCCCCCCTCCCCCACACGTGCTAAATGATTCGATCTGTCCCCCCCCCCCCACACGTGCTAAATGATTCGATCTGTTCCCCCCCCCCCACACGTGCTAAATGATTCGATCTGTTCCCCCCCCCCCACCCCCACACGTGCTAAATGATTCGATCTGTTTCATTTCAGGAACTCAGACGAGCATGAACGACTCCTGTGAGTCGCCTTGTTCCTCTTCCTCGTCCTCCTGCCCAGCTCTGCTGACACCCACAGGCAGCCGGCCAGACGCGGTCAGCATGTTCGACATGGATCCTCCGGACTCCCTGCCCAGCCCCTCTGACCAGACAAACTTTGACCCCATGAGACACACCTTCAGCGAAGACGAGCTCAAACCGCAGCCCATGATCAAGAAGGCCCGAAAGATCCAGGTTCCCGATAACATGAAAGTGAGTGTGTTTGCGTGGCAGAAGCATCCTGTATATTTAAGTTACACCAGCTGCTCACGATTATAAGCGCTGGGATGAGACCCCCGACGCTCCGGTCCAAAAGTTGTGTGTGTTCTGCACATTCATGGCCGAACGCCCACACTGGTCCAGAGTCAGAGTCCGAAACGTGTCGCCATTCATTGATTATTTGAGTGGATCCTTGTTGTTGACCTCCAGCGTCTGCTCTGTCTCCCTCAGGATGAGAAGTACTGGACCAGGAGGCATAAAAACAACGAGGCCGCAAAGCGCTCCCGAGACGCTCGCCGCCTCAAGGAGAACCAAATATCCGTACGGGCCGCCTATCTGGAGCGGGAGAACGCCGCCCTCCGGCAGGAAGTGGCTGAGATCCGGAAGGAACTGGGCCGCTGCCGCAACATCCTCAGCAAATACGAGAACCAGTGAAACACACGTGGGACAAAAACCAGGAAACTGAATCTGAGACTATGGATTATTTTCAGGAGATGGCATGATTGATGGAATGATGTCACAAAAATGATGATGAAGAGGAGGATGATGAATGTATAAGACGAGGAGAAGGTCTGTTTAAAGCTCAGGTGTCTTGTTTTTGCTGGCGTCTGCTCTTAAAAGTGAAAGAGGGAGAGAATAATTTAACAGATGAATGATGTGACTTTTAAGAGCTTTGTTTATGGAGAATTGTATATTTTTATAATACTTAGGAGAAATTAACGGGACAGCAAATTTGGAGATAATTTTGTATATTTTCTACACATTGGGGGCCGAGATACCGCGACGGGGGCGAAGCTATGGCGAATATCTGCTTTCTTACGGATGAGTCGGGAGATGTTTGACAAATCAGCCGATGTTGGGTATTTTTCTTCTGTTTGGACTGGATTGTTAAAGGAGGGAGCAGCAGAGGCGAGGGCACTTGTATCTAATTGTAATATATAGAGAGAAAACCAGCTTGTAACCGTATAGTTTGTGGATTTTACTTCAGCACTTACTTTGCTTCCTGTTATGTTTGTGTCCCGGGGAGTGGACCAACAGTCCACTCTCTCTTCCACACTCGTCCCCAACAGAACTGTGTTTCTTTATAAGAAAGTCCATCCTCCCCCAGCAACACCACTCTTTTTTTCTACCCCCTTTCAGCTGAACCTTTATGGTTCTTTGCCCATCTTTTACTGAAGTCCTGGTAATGTATGATGCCATCTAGGCCTGCTGGGCTCCTCTTCCTCCTTTCTTTAGGAGATGGGACACTTTTGTTTCCTCTCCTTTATATCCAACCGTGCTATTTCTGGCCTTCCAGCCCACCCCACTCGCACTTGTGTTCAAACCGGCCTCATAAATGTTTTCACCCTGCATCCTTGGCAGAATGAACCTGGACACGTTTCAGTGTTGTAATGTATTCTCAAATAGTAATTCTGGCACATTAATGCTATGCTGTACTTTATAAACACCTCAATGAAAACTGTTATGGGCTGTTGTGTTTATTGGACAGGCCTATCCTCTGTTGTCTATTCCCTGTATTCCAGTAGATGGGCTCAGCACTCCCATTGAGCGGAATGGTGTTAATTTCTCCGATTTCTGGGAGCCATAAAAGCCAAACTTTCCTTGTATCGGTCCGTGGAGATTGCTGCTGTTTAGTGCTCGGTCAAGACCGCTCCTTTACTCCTCCTGCATCTCTGTTCTGTATCTGTAATCATCTCTGTGTGCATCACCCAGAGCGAAGTATGTTCCCGGGGAGGGATGAGTAGTAATAGAGTGTGATTAGACTTTCCTTAATGACCACCGATAGTTACCATTACAGCTACTGTTATTAGCATTATAACGCTAGTCCCTCTTGTTGTTGCTGTTCTGTATAATTGAATTTTTTTCCCCCCTTTGGATGATCTCATGCACCTTGTTTGACCTTCAGGGCTCCTCAGAAAGACTTCTTGGATAGAAAACAAGCACTTATCGTCTGCCCAAACGTCTGGACTTTGCTCTGACTGCACCTTTTGTTTCTGTGACCACGTGGCTCACGCTCACACGGACCTGCCCTCAGCTTTCTCCTTCCCTACGCCATAAGGACTGTGCGCCTCATCGTCCATTTCTTTCTGCCTCTGTCGCCTCCACCAGTGCTGGTTCGCTCTCCCGATGAATATCGTCACCGATTTGGTTGATAAATAGTGACTGTGACTGAACCACGGCTGCCCTGCTGCATCAGTGGTGTCCATGCTGCCCGGACGACTCAGCGCTGGTTATTTTGATGTAGTCAATATTTTTCCAAAACCACCAATAAAAACTGATCTCATTCACTGCTGATTTGCATGATTTTTTTTATGTCATTAAGTCCAACAGAATGCTCCAGCTTTAAGACCGAATATCCCAATATGCAACGAAATGCTCTGCAGCTGTTTGTTTTGCCCCCCCCCTACCTTTGGTAACATTGTGTACATTCCTTTTATAGACCAATCAGTTCAGATCTGCAGCCCAAATCCAGCTGCCTCTCCCACATGAGGAGCAGTTTTACACGTTTAGCCGCAGCAGACGGTTCCAAAGTGCTCGTAAGGCGAATTATTTCAAATGTACAGCTGAAGAAACAACAGGGCGCACGTGGACCCTCCAGCCACAGTGGGTGGCGCGATTGGTTGTGCAAAAGCGGCGCACGTCGCATCCAGTAATCGTTTCTTGTTTGTTTACTCGTGTTTATTTGTTGTGCATCTGCCGCTGTGCCCTTTTGCCCGCGGCAGAAATAGGTGAAAGGTCCTCTGGAGTGGAATTTTCCCCAATTCTCTTCAACAGAAACCAGATGTGCACTCCGAGGCTGTGAGCACACACACACACACACACACACACACACCCCTCCTCTCCACACAACACACACACGCTTCTCACCCAAACCCCCTCCTACCTCCCGCCCTTTGCTCCCCCCTTCCTTAAAAAATGCTGCGTCCGTGTGTCGCTCCCTCATATCGTCCTGGCTCCAAGGATGGACTGTGCACTGTTGCTGCTGTCCCTGCTGGCTCTGACTGGAGCACTGACCCCCGAGGCCCCAGGTAAGCCCCCAAACTCATCAGCCAGGCCTGATAGCGACCAACGAACCTAGCAGACACCATTTATCACTAAATACCCGGGGGAGGGAGAAGGGAGCATTTAGTGAGCGTTCTCAGTATTAGTGCACAGCTGGGGTCTCCCATACAGGCTCTGCTGATCATAAATCAATATGAAGACAGTCGTGCAGCATGTTTGAGCACCTCACTCAACGACAGATTCGGATGTCTTGCCATTGGGGGGGGGTCATCATTCGTATTTACCTTTCATGTGTCATGAAATGACGGCACCGTTTGGATTTGCCTGAATATTTGCATTGAACATCACCTCCTGTAGCCATACGAAGGGTAGTTTCCCCGCACGTGTGTGTTGACATGTGCAGCGGGCGGTCTGCATTCCCGGTAAGGCACGCCAGGGAAGCGTATTCAAAGCTGCTGTGTCTGCCCCCCCCCCCACCTCAAAATGTTCTGAAACATTGAGGGTGTGTGGACGTTGGCCTGCGACCTACAACAAGTGTGGAACTTTGATGGATTATGTATGGAGGACTGTGGCGGAGGAGGAGGAACGCAAGGATTCTACCTGGGGATGAACAATCATTTGCTTTGAAGATCTTAAAGCAGGAAAAGAATAATGGAGTCAGTACGCACTCGTCTGGCAGCGGGAAGTTCGGCCTCCCACACAGGATTTACTGTCCTCAGATCCTAAATTCAATCACCGACAATTACGAGGCCACAAACGGAGCTGAAGCAAACAAAGGGTCAACTGCTGTGATGCAGCGATTGTGTGTGTGTGTGTGTGTGTGTGCGTGTGTGTGTGTGTGTGTGTGCGTGTGTGTGTGTGTGGTGTGTGTGTGTGTGGTGTGTGTGTGGTATCACCGCAGGGTCATGTCCGCAGAGACTTCTGGGAGAGGAGAGGAGGAGGACGTGTCCTCGGCCTTGCAAAACCGACAGAGACTGTAGCAACAAGCGCCAGTGTCTCTGTGACGGCCAGTGTGGTCTCAGCTGTGTGGCTCCAGGTAACTTATTGTGTGTGTGTGTGTGTGTGTGTGTGTGTGTGCTCAGCCATTAGAGGAGTGTGTGTATGCCCAGCTGTGCCAACACACGTCATTGTGTGTATTCTCGTGTCACTGCAACGTAGAATCCAAGCCTCGCCCCTGCTCAGAAACCTGAGCTAAAGCTTTTTTTGTTGGTTTTGTAGTTTTGTTCATCATAATCCAGCCGGGCTCCCTTGTTTCCTCGTCCCCTCCCCTCTTTTATCGCGTCCTGTTTCCTTCCCCGCAGCTCGGACGTGTCCCTGGCCGCTTCCTCCCGGCGAAAACTCCGTGTCGCGCCTCCTCCAGCCCACGCCCTCCTTCTCGGCCCTGCTGGAGGTGCGCTGCAAGCCGGGGTTCACGTTTCCCAGCGGCTTGGATGTCACCAGGCGTCGTTGTCAAGGTGATCGTCAGTGGAGTGGGGAGGAGCCCGTCTGCACAAGTAGGTTTGAGCACTACAGTTTGACTTGTTTAATTTTAATACAAAACAGTCCGAGGAACTTCGATTATCACAATACATTGCACTTGGGCTGTTGTGCTTATCACCATAGCAACAGGGTCCATGTGTGCTGCTTAAGTTAATAACCTCCCATATATATTAAACAATAATAAGTTACCTCGTGCACATTCGCATTCTGCCTCATTAATGTCTCTTTTAGACAATAAAGTGAGGGGTGAGGGGATTTTTCTAGGACAAACACAATAAACGTGGCTAAAAGGATTCTGCATCCCGGGAACAACTTTTAATATCAAGAAACACGTCGAGCCAAATCTTAAAATGAAGGCGTGCAGGGGGGGCCATTTGAACGGGTTTGCTCCAGGAATGTGCTGCTTTTCCCAGGCAGAACAGGCCGATGCTTCGACAAAATGCAAAGAAGCTTCCAGGAATTGGGAATTAGAACAAAAGCACCACGGCGCTCCGGCGGCGCCATCAAACATTTGTACTTCCTGTTAGTTCTCTGCATATAAAGCACATGAAAAATGAGAATAGAGAAGAAAAGTCTGCTGCGGAGCGACAGCAGGAGTTAAAGCCATCAATCCAGCCTCCCCCCCCCCCCCCCACAGCTGACCTCAGAGCTCTAGCACTACATTTAAAATGGCGCTAAAGCTGCTTAATCACACACCTGAAGCCACCGCTGGCAGCTCTGTCTCGCTGAGTGTCCTCCCGCCGGAGATGGGCAGAAGGTAGGTGGGCTTCCGACGCGTCAGAGCATTTGCATTGTGTCGAGATCCTTCATGGCTGCTGAGAGGCAGTGGGCGGCGGATCGCTCTCAGAGTGGCACAGAGTGCGAATGTGTGTTCATCCAGGGCTTTTTGTGTGTGTGTGTACATTAGCTGTGAATATTTGTGTGTCTGCGTGCGTGTGTGTGTGTGTGTGGGCGACAGATCACAGTCAGGAGAGTCACAGAGCTCTGTTGCTCATGCTGCTCCAGGCCTTTCTGTTCCCTGCTCTCTTCTTCCTGCCTCTCCTCTCTCATCCTCCTCTCCTCTCATCCTCTTCCATCTGAGGTCCCCAGTAAGGTCTCTCTCTACTCAGGAGCCGAGGACAAGCGTGCCGCTCTGGGCTGTTTGCCGTGCGCGCCCCCTGCACGCACGGCAAACCCAAGCATCGAGTTTCCTCCCCATTCAAATTGACCGGGTTGTGATGAATTTACCTGCTCCTCAACATCCTTGTTGCCGCAGCCTGTGTGGGTGGGAGCCGAGGCAAAGATGGGAAAACAGAAGAGAACTCGGCTCCGGGCTCTCATCCACGGCCAGACTTGCAACGCTCCCATCGGTCCCTTTGCGTTCTGGTATTAGTTTGTTCTCCGATACCTAAGACAGCCTCCGGGCGAGAGCTGCCTCTGTACCTTTCAAAGCAACCTTCTGATCCGAAACCTTGTGTTTGATGGAGCCCGGGTCACCGCTGCCTCTCTCCGAGCACCACTTTTGGTGTTTATATATTTCCAGGAGCTTGCAGTCCTCCAACATCCAGGATCGAAGCGAGCCAGCTGTTATACAACCTATACAGATATGCAGGTTCTAAATGCGGCATGATGTGTCCAAACACCTCAGTGGGTCACAAAACTGGCTGGAAAACTTCGTACCGTCCCCCCGGTTTCTCTGCATCTTCCATCCCTGTTCCCGCCATTCTTTCTCCTTTCACTCCTAATTGATCGGAACGTCTGACGTGTTTTTAATCCTGTAAAGACAGAATTCTGTTTGCTGCTGTGATTCAGCACTTGTGCCACATTTCCCTCACATTGGTGTCACCATGACGACGGAGGGGGGGGGGGGGGGCAACAAAAATGGCTCCTGATTTTAATTAGGAGGAATTTCACAATCCAAAGCTATTCCTGCAGACACTGACTCTCATGAATTTGGCCTTTTCTCCCTCTACTGTGTGGTAAAACCATCTATAAAATCTTGCAATACACAGATGAGTTTTTTCCCTCAACTCCTTAATTACATTAAAGTACAGTCAATCAATTATTACGAGTATCTTATTAAAATGCAGCGTACCTTTTCCCAGGATTAATGTAACAACCACACGTAATACATCCTAACTGTGTCAGAAAATGAAACACAAGCTTTGCAGCCTCTCTTATTCTGATAATATAATCAGTGTTATATGACTCCCTGCTTTATAACAAAGCACACGTTACCTGTGCTGGGGTGCTCGGGCGGCTCGCTGCAGGGAGATTTACCTGACTGAGAAAGGCTTGAACAGAATCGACTGTTCTGGCAGCACTTGAAGGTGACTCACCGGTTATCTTTGTCAAACACTTTAAAAATAACACACATTTCTGTCTGTGACAGCTTCATTGATCCCCCCCCCCCCCTCCAAAGTGGCTGGATTTCAGCTTGCGCTGCGGACTTTGTTTGTTTTTCTGCAAATATAATTGAAAATAAACCTTTTATCTCATCACTTTTTGACCTCCAGAGGCTGAACCCAACAACCCTGCCCAAAACTGCCCTCTGCCCCAGGAGGTCACGGACACCTTTGACATCCAGGGCGATGCTGCAGTGGGAACGTCCATCCGTTACAGCTGCCTGTCTGGGTGAGAACGAGGGGTGTTGGTGGTTGGGGGGGGGGGGGGGGTACCGGGCTGTGAGCGTGTGGGCAGGAGGTACGAAAAACCTGAAACGATGCGCAATGTAGCAATGGAGGAAGTGAGAAGATGGAGACGTGTGAAGGAGAAGGACGGCTTCATCACGGCAGAGGTGTGGGGAGCGTCAGATGATGACGGATGAGTGGCAGGGACGTGAATCAGATGGCAAATTTCTGACTGAACTAACTGGGTCATTACAGCCCAATCTCGTACCGACTCCTCTCACGCCGTGACTCATCTGCTGGCTGACTCCGAGACAACGTGTCAGCCAGAACACAACATTTATTTCAACGAGAGCATTTTTCACACCTTTCCCCTCTGAGCATTTTCTTTTTGTTTCATTATTAAGATGCTCTCAGTCGTCAGTGCTGTAAATGTCACGCTGCCATCTGTCTCCACCCCCCCACCCCCCACCCTCCCCCCCCCATTGCAGCGCAAACATAGTGGGGACCAGTGAAAATTACTGCCAGGAGAACCAGACGTGGCAATATCCTCACCCCATCTGTAAAAGTGAGTGTTTTTCTCTGTCTGTCGCGGTGCTTCCTGACTGGACCCGAATGCTTTTGATGGGATTAACACGCGTTTGTTGGGCGCATGCGTTCTCTTCTGTGGGCAGATGTGTAAATAAATAATTAAAGTGAACGAAGTGAGTCAGAGCGCCTCTCGCTGGGCCGCCTGCAGTGCTTTTCTGCCACCTTGTGGTCCTCCCGGCGCCTGCACGGCCTGTTGTCCACACAGGATGTTCATCCTGGCTTCCGCCCCCTGCGCCCTTTTCTGCTCCGCTCTGTTTTAACCTTCGAGGCCTCTAACTCTGATCGTCGGCCTCTCTCAGATGTGCACTGCCGACCGCCTGACGAGGTGGAGCAGGGCTACGTGGTGGCCGTCCAGAAGACCAACTATGAGGCTGGTTTTGAAATCCACTACCTCTGCAAGAAGAATTTCCTGCTGGATGGACCCCAGAAGGTCACCTGTCTGTCCAACGGCAGCTGGAGCGCCCCGCCGCCATTTTGTAGAGGTAAGGGGCCGTCGTAGCGTGTTTGATGGGCTCTCGGGGCCGATGACGACGTTCCTCTCAGCCGTTACGCTTTCATGATACCTTCATACCGACGGCCCTTCTCGCAGCTCGCTGCCTCATCCCCGCCGAGCGGAGCCGTGTGGTCATCGCCGGGCTGAAGCGCTGGCCCTTTGACGTTACCGACGCCATGGTTCCTCACGGGCAAAATGTGACATTCTACTGCAAACATGCCCAGAAGCAGTGCAGCTTCAGCGCCACCCAGACCTGTTTCGACGGGAAGCTCCAGCCTCCAGCCTGCTACCTCGGTTAACCTGTTTTTTTTAATTACAAAATAAATAAATAAAAAAACACGTCACAAAGGAGATGATTAGAATACTCAATTATGTTCTCTTTGTTTTGCCAGAACCCACGTGGCTGCAGTATAAACTCTTCCCCCACCGGCTGGTCTCAGAGCTAGAAGCGTGCGAGCCCGGAGACGTGGAGTGATGACCCGGACCGCTGCCCTTGACCCCTGCCGAACACATAAACTGTCACAATCACTGAGAACAGACCTCCGCTCCGCAGCTTTGCTTCAATCTATATAATGATTGTTGATCGGCTGGCTAAGCTGCGGGTGGCCTTCTGCCACTCGTCCCTGCCTCCCTCCAGGCTGCAGGCGCATCTATAACGAGCCCCTCCAGTATTAGTCTGATCCTCCTGCAGCTTTAAGCAGTAGCCGCCATAGGTATCCACGATGATGTATAACGCCTCGATACGCGCTGTGACAGTTACGACACCCCCCTCATGCTGGTTTGACTCTGTGAAATCTCACTGTGATCTCTATTGAGCGTGACGCATCAAGTCGCGAGGCTTGCGAGTGTTAATTGTAATAAAAGTGATGTCGGATTTGGTCTCCTGTGCTGTGGCGGGCGCGCCGCTGCTCGTGCGCCTTCACTCCTGCTCCTCTGAGGCACAGAGCGCCTTTGATAACGGGCTGCAGGTTCAACCGTACTCATAGGCTGAACATGGCTACTGGTCGGACACGGTAGGCTGCGACACCATAGCAACTCCCCTTGACCCCTCCCTCCCTCGGCATTCGCAGCATCACCCTTTACACTGCACAGTCATATTTGGTCCTCCGGAAATATCCTCTGCACGGGTAAGCCAGTCCTCCTGCAGCGTCCGTATGGGTGGAGTATAGTTGAAAATATAGTTTTTAAATGTATGGAACCGATGTTCGGCGCGTCCTCCACGGCTCTGACAGAGGAGCCGGAGCTAATGCCGGCGCACAGGGAAACTTTATCCAAAAGCTGCGCTCTCGGTGCCTCGGACCCTCGACTGTAAAATGGCTGGCTGCAGGTCCGAGCGAGCACCGATTCCACAGGAAGGAGCACATCGACACTTTCTGTAAATATACACGCTTCTCTCTCCCGACCGTCGCGTTAGTGATGGCGTAGTCCCAGGTCCGAGAGCTGTCAGGGCGCACACGCACCAAATATTTAGATTGGCATTTCGGACCTGTGCGTAATGGCGTCCATCCGGATGGAGCTCCCGGCGGATCCCAACACATTTAGGAAAGACGCTTACGTTTGCCAGCCAGGCGGGATTAAAATCATAGTTATCAGGCGAATCAGAAATGAAACGCTGCATTATTTGTCTTGCATGTGGATTGTGGAAGTGTGAGGCAGGAAATGTCTCGCTCGCACCCCTCCGAGCCGCGCTACGTCTTTGCGAATGACCGACGGCTGTGATCGACCCCCCACCCCCCCGTGACAAATACATATCACCGATCCAGAATTTTGGAGCGGAGAAGGTAACAGGCACAATTACCGGGACGGTCTGCTATGGGGGTGGAGGTGGGGGGTGGCCGGTGTCAAAGGAGTCGATCCTCTATTTGGAGACTCGGTCGG